>NC_068574.1:55190649-55493679 GCF_025698545.1 Gossypium raimondii
AAGCATTCACATATAATAAAAAGATTTAATTTTCGGGGTAAACTAAATTTTGAAATGAAATTATTTTCGATATTTTTCGGTGTACATAAAAATACCAAAACTTATATTTTATTAATAAGAACTCGTGAATTCACTCTGCTCGAAAAAAGTATGTGGTAGTAACATCAATAAATTCCATACCGAAACGGAAAGCTATATTTAATTCAATGTATTGAGGAGAATCAACATCATAAACAATCAAATACATGCCAATGATGGTAGAATATTAATCAATAATATGGTATTAGCTAAAACATATTTTCTTGTTCAACAGAACGAGCTGAAAGATATATATTTACAAACATTTTAAAATTAAATGCCTTTATTTCCATCGAGACATCAAAAATGGGATCTACTGACATGTTTTTGAACACCACAAATGGTGAAGCAATTGTTGGCTCGAAACGTTGACCTTGATTTTCGGCAAGTTTGGAGTAAAAGGGTCGTCGGGTATCGCTGGTGAGGTGAGATTTAGAGTTTGGAGGGGGCGATGGTGATGAAGGCTGCTGTGAGTGGTGATGGTAGTGGTCGGCTATTGTGTTGAGGTAGTAGGAAGTGACAAATATGGTTGTGATGGGTGGAGATGTTGTGTGGCCGAAAGAGAATATGGAGTTTGCTTTTTCTTCCGTAAAAAGAATCTTCCCCCTCTGTTGAATTTCAGGTTTCGGCTATATAGAAGGAGCATGAAGGTACTGTCGAAGGTACTGCTGCTAGGAGCCATCCGCCCGCGACCCTGCAATTATCCTGTGCAGTGTTGAGAATCGTACTTGAAGTCTTATTACTGAATAATTCTACGTTTACACCACATAGAATCATACTATTTATAATACAATTGTTAACCAACGCTAACTACTAACTGTCAAGATTTCTAACTACTAACTACTAACTACTAACTACCATAGCTGCTGACATACTCTAATAGCCTGTTTGAGGCCGTATAATGCTTTCTTCAGCCTGCACACTAGCAATCCATCATTACTATGTTACTCAAAGCCAGGTGGTTGGGTCATATAGATTTCTTCAGACAACTCGCCATTAAGAAAGACATTGTTAAAATCCACCTGTCGAAGTTGCCATCCAAACTTAACAGCTAAGGCCAAGACAACTCGAATAGTTGTTGGCTTGACAACAGGGCTGAATGTGTCTTGAAAATCGATGCCCGCCCCTTGAAGATAGCCCTTGACAACCATGCGACCTTTGTAGCGAGCAATAGTACCGTCGGAGTTCCTTTTAAGTTTGAAAAGCCACTTGCAACCCACAGCTTTCCTATCGGCAGGCAAAGGAACCAAGTCCCATGTGTCATATTAGAGGATGGTGGCATATTAGAGTATGTCAGCAGCTATGGTAGTTAGCAATTAGTAGTTAGAATTCTTGACAGTTAGTAGTTAGGGTTGGTTAACAATTGTATTAAAAATTGAAATTGGATTAAAATAAGTCTATCGTAAAGCTTGATGAAATTTGGTGTCTACAATTTCTTTTCAATATTCTATGATGGATTATATAGCAAGCGATGATGTAGTTGATGTTAGACTAATTCAGTATGAACCATTGGAGACTCTACAATATTCTATAAAAATCTTTCTACCATAAACGCAAAAGTATTTTAGGATCATTCCCTTTGTTTTCATTGAAGAATAGAATGATGGCGAAAAAGATGAACGTTCAAAATAGATAAGGTGAAAAGAGGTGTTGAAGACCAATGTTGCGATTCACTTGGTTTCAGAAAAATTTTAATAAATTTTCAATAATTTTTATATTTTAACAAATATTCACCTGGTTTCGGGAACAAGCAACTCGTGGCCACGTTCCATATTTATCAATCCATACAATGTCAATTAGAGGATATTGTTAAGTCTTTAATTAAGCTATGAATTCCATTGTTGCTAGTAAAGTCGTGCCATACACAAGTCATGTACCCACCATACCAGTTATCGGTTCGATCATCTGTAAAGTATAAGCCTTCACTTATATCAAAGCACATGAGTTACATACGCATGGTCAGTGACTAACTTAGGATTTAGGTAAATCACACCATGAATGCCACAAGTGAATTAATTCACAAATGGATTCAGAATTAATTTATCTTGAGTCCAATCCAATGAATACATTTATGTCTCTACCCGTGGAGTCAACCGCTCCGATAGCCAAGACTAGTCATCTGCCGAATTGGAATTGTAGATAACATAATAATCTTTGAAAGTATTTGAATCAAATGCTCACTTTGATTCTTTTACGAGATTATACTTGTTTAGATTATCTACTGAAGTAAGTTGTCTTTCTCGCAATGTAAACATTCTTACAGTGTCACTTATCATCAGTTTGAACTTAGACAATTAATAAGCTAATATTTGCTTGTCACAATTTCGCTATGCATGCAAAACATGAAAGACAAAAACACCAAAGATATAATAGTAAAATGCGAAATCAACTTTATTTATTCATCGTTCAAATACATAGAAAACAGTTACATGTTTACTTTCGCAACATAAGTCTCTTGCATAATTGGAATCCACATAGCCAACTAGACCCTCTAAAATTCTCTCGAACTCCAAACAAATATTGGATGTGCCCTTCAAATACCTAAGAATCCACTTAACTACTTGCCAGTGTAACTTGCCGGGTCTAGCCATATATCTACTTACAACACTAACAACATGTGAAATATCAGGTTGAGTGCAGACCATTGCGTACATCAAACTTCGATTGCACTAGAGTAGGGAACTTTGGACATGTACTTTTCTTTGTTTTCGGTCTATGACGGCTCTAAAGTCTAAAGTCTAAAGTGTGTAGTTAAAGGAGTACTAACCGGATTTGAATCTTGCATCGCAAATTGCTTGAGAATCCTTTTGATGTAATTTTGTTATGACAGAAAAAAAACTTCTCAGAGCGTCTATCTCTTGAAATTTTCATTCCCAAAATTTTTTTAACTGCATCGAGATCATTCATCTCAAACTTAGAGTTAAGTATGAATCTAGACGATACAAATACATACATCTGTCATACTTACTTTAAACAAAACCAATGCTTAACATGAAAGAATCAAATTTGTTGTACTTTGCTGAGGAGACTACTTTAGACCGTACAAGGATTTCTGTAGAAGGCAAACATGATCTTTCTTGCATTCAGTCCTGAAGCCTTCATGTTGTTGCATATAAATATCCTCCTCTAGGTCACCGTGAAGGAATGCAGTCTTCACATGTAATGGTTCCAATTCAAGGTTGTTTAATGCGATAAGGGCTAATAATGCCCGAATGGATGTATGTTTGATAACAAGAGAGAAAACAACATGAAAATCAACTCCCTCCGCTCGATTGTAACCATTTGTGATCAACCTCACCTTATATCTAGTATCACCTGGATTTGATCCTTCCTTTCTGCTTGAACACCCACTTATAACCTATAATCTTCTTTCCAGTGGGTGGTCTCACAAGTTGCCAAGTCTCGTTCTTTTGTAAGGACACCATCTCTTCTTCCATTGTCACAAGTCATTTGCTAGAATCAAGAGACTAAACCGTCTCAAACTAATTTGAAGGATCAGTTGAATCAATGATTTTCGCAACACTTAAAGCATATGCCACTAGATTTCCATGACAAAATCTCTATGGTGGTTTGATTTCTCTTCTTTCCCTATCACGAGCTAACTTATAATTTTGTAGTTGAAATGTAAAGGATGTTAGATAAACAAAAAGAGTCTCTAACTGATCTAGGGTGGCTTCAGTATCTTCCTACTTCTACGAAGAGCTTTCAGTTTGACTTAACTGTAAAATTCATTGCGACGTCATGAGCTTCCTCGTCGCGACGTGGGTCAGTAAAATCAGGCGACTCCTGTTTCGGGTGAAACATCATTGTTTCATCAAAAGTAACATCTCTACTAACCATTTATTTCTCAATTTTTGGGCACCATAACTTAAAACCTTTTATGTCGCCAACAAAACCGAGAAATATACATCTCACAACCCTAGATTCAAGCTTTCCCTCACTAACTTGTGCATAAATAAGACAAATGAAAACTCTAAGGTTAGAGTAAAAAAGGGTTACCTGACCATATCTCTTTGGGAACCTTTCTATCCAATACTCGATGTAGAGACCGGTTCACCAAATAGCTCGCCAGGTTAACGACTTCTACTCAAAACTCCTTTCCTAAACCTGCGTTAAAAAGCATGCACTAGGCTCTCTCAAGTAGAGTTATGTTTATCCATTCTACAACACCATTCTACTATGGGGTACCAATAGTTGTGCGATGTCAATTCTTTCTCACCTGCAATAGTCATTAAATTCAACTGAACATAACTGGAGATCGTTATCTATCCTTAACCGTTTTACAGACTTCCCAGTTTGCTTCTCTAGTAAGGTCTTTCATTGCTTAAAAATTTTGAAGACTTTATTCTTATGCCTAGGAAGTAGGCCCTACCCTTCCTGAAGTGGTCATCAATAAATGTTAGAAGGTATTTGTTGCCTCATTTTGAGGTGAATTGAGTTGAGCCTCATAAATTGGAGTGGATGTAGTCAAGAGCGTCACTCATCCTTTGTTCTGTAGAATTGAAGCTAACTCATGTTTGCTTCCTATAAACGCAATGTTCGCAGAGATATAACTTTCCAACTCATTCTCTTGGAAGAAGACCTCTCTTATTCGAAACAATTATATCTTTCTTGCTCATATGACCAAGTCGCATATGCCACAATCGTGTTGACTTTAATCCTGTAATAGATAGAATTTGTTATGACATTGTGATGTGGCGATTGTTTCGGCTCCACCTCCGTAATTGTTGTTGCGTCGGTCACAGTTGAACCCTATAGAATATATAGGTTGTCGATTTTCTGACCTTTCATCATAATGAGAGCTCCATGAGATACCTTAATGTTGCCTGACTTTTGCTGTGTTTACGATTCAGTCCTTCTGACAGCCACCACGCGAGTTGCACCTGCAACAGGCGGCGGCCGGCCTAGCCCTTCCTAGCCCACTTGCTACCTGCAAAAAGAAGCACAAAATCAGCTATAAAAGGGGTTTAAACCCCAAAAATAAGGGGATGGAAAAAAAACATAAAAAATACAAAGAAAAAGAGAAAAAAAAGCTTTGAAAAAAAGAGAAAGAAAAGGAAAAGAAGAGAGGGGAGGAGGAGAGGCCGGCCATCGGCTTACCACCGGCGAACCACCGGCAGCAGCACGAGCAGAGGCGTCGACGGTGACGAAGGAGAGCAAACGGAGAAGAAGACGAAGAAGAAAGAAAAGAAAGAAAGAAAGAAGAAAAGAGGAAGAAGAAAGAAAAAAAAGAAAAAAATAAATTTTTAATCGGGCCGACCCGACCCGACCCGAACCAACCCGACCCACGACCCGTCCGGCCCAAAATCCGACCCGAGCAGCAGGCCCGCATACCAGAAGCCCAAAGCAAAAAAAAAAAACCAGAAAAAAGAAACAGAAAAAAAAATCATAATAGCAGGCCATTTTCAGTAGGCCCAACTCAGCAGGCCAGGCCCAAGCCAGCAGGCCACCAGCAGCAGGCCTGCAGCAGCCCAGTCCCCAGCAGCCCAGCAGGCTCAGTTTGCCCATTAGCCCAGCAGAAAAAAAAGAAAAGAGAAGAAAAGAAAAAAGAAAAAAAGAAAAAAAGAAAAAAAGAAAAAAAAAGAAAAAAAGTTTAATTTGTGTAACCTGTTCGACGAAGCTCGCGTTTTGAGATCTTTTCGGTAATTTCATTTCTTTTTTAATTTAATGCTCGTATTTTTATGTTATTTCGTTTTAATATCATTAGCATTTTATGCATTTTTATATTTTTGTATTTATATTTTTAATTTAATTCTTTTTTTTATTTTATTTTAAATAATTTTAATAAATAAGGCAACGAATCGATTTAATATAAAATCGTTGATTTCATCGCTATGTTGGGTGAATATCACCGGTTTGCGTTAAACTCGATACGCCCTTTTAAAAATCGAAAATATTCAAAAAAATTTCATGTTTTCAAAAACATTTCCGTGTTTCGAAATTTTCGTTTCTTCAAACTAATTTTTCTCGTGTTTCAAAGAATATTTGTGTTTTAAAAAAAATAAGATAACGAATCGATTTGATACTAATTCGTTGATTTCATTGCTATATTGAATGAATATCATCGGTTCGTATTAAATACGATACGTGCTTAATAAAAAAATCGAAAAGTTTGTGTAAAAAAAAAATCTTTCTGTGTTTCAAAAATCTTCGTTTTTTTTAAATTTCGGTGTTTCAAAAATTTCCGCGTTTCCAAAAATTCAGGTGATTTAAAAAATCTTCGTGTTTTCAAAAACTTCGGTGTTTCAAAATTTTCATGTTTTCAAAAAAATTCCCGTGTTTTAAAAATTTCCGTGTTTTCAAAAATTTTCGTGTTTTCAAAAACTCCCGTGTTTCAAAATTTTCATGTTTTCAAAAAAATTCTCGTGTTTTAAAAATTTCCGTGTTTTCAAAAATTTTCGTGTTTCAAAAAAATCCTCGTATATTTAAAACTTCCGTGTTTCAAAAATTTTCGTGTTTTAAAAAAAATTCTGATTTTTCAAAAAATTTTCGAGCTTTTAAAAATTTCGGTGATTCAAAAATTTTCGTGTTTTCAAAAATTTTCCCCTGTTTCAAAATTGTCGTGTTTTCAAAAATTTTCGTGTTTTTAAGAATTTTCGTGTTTCTAAAATTCTCGTGTTTTAAAAAATTTTTCGTGTTCTCAAAAAAAATAATTATTTCAAAAATCTTCGTGTTTAAAAAAAATTTCGTTGATCAGATCGTGATTAACTATTAAATTGAACTTGTATTTTTAAAAATTAAGACAACGCGCGTTTAACGAGATACCAATTTTGGGCGTTGCGAGGGTGCTAATACCTTTCTCGCGCGTAACCGACTCTCGAACCCTAATTTTCTCTGGATTTTCACGTAGGCCTAAAATTACCTCTTTTTAGAAAAGTTTAAAAATAAAGTTTTTCTAAAAAAAGAGAATTTATTAGGTGTCCGATCACACCTAGAAAAAAGATCGGTGGCGACTCCCTTTCTCGAATAAAATTGAAACTGTGCTTTCAAATTTTCAATAATCACTTCGACTAGCGCCCGTGCCCAAATTTTTAG
This sequence comes from Gossypium raimondii, assembly GCF_025698545.1. Taxonomy (NCBI): domain Eukaryota; kingdom Viridiplantae; phylum Streptophyta; class Magnoliopsida; order Malvales; family Malvaceae; genus Gossypium; species Gossypium raimondii. The sequence goes on from NC_068574.1 coordinate 55,197,763, forward strand.
GTCGCTATATGTTTGATTTTAAAATACCAAGGGAGATAAGATTTTTTTTAAATCAAACACATGCTTAACATCTGATAGTGTCCTAAAGATCCCGTTGTGCATCCTGATCTAAACGATACCAATAACAATTATTTTACAGGGTGAATTATTCCCCATAAGCACAACTCCACTTTTAACTGGACTATATGTGAAGAACCATTCATTGTTGGAACACATATGGTAAGAACACATTGAATCCAGGATCCACTCGGACATAAACTTAGACCTTTAGATCGTAAATACCAGCAACAAATTATTACCCTTGTCTTCAACCACACTAGTATCGATTACCTCAACCTTTTGCTTTCCTTTCTCATTGCTCTTAGCAGCCCTCTTGTTTTTGTATTTCAGTTTATAACATTTTGGCTTAATGTGACCTAACTTCTTGCAATAGCCACATATCTTGTCTCGATTTGTCGACTTCAATTTTGACTTAAACCTGCTTTGACCTGAATCCTTGGACTGTTGTCTGCCTTTTGCAACCAAAATTGATGCTTGCCCACTTGACTTGCTATTCAAACCTAAATCATTGTCGAGTTTATCTTTACATAATAAGTTTCCCTTTACATCTTTGAATAAGAGTTTATCTCTTCCATAAATTAGGGTCTCCCTAAAAGTTTTATATAAAGGGGGCAAATAGCACAATAATAGCATAGCCTGATCTTTATAATCTATACTAGCCTCAACATTTTTCAGGTTATTCAAGAAAGTAACAAACTTACTGATGTGATTCCTAATAGATGCACATTCAGCCATATGAAACATGCACAAATGTTGTTTTAACACTAATCGGTTCGCTAGAGACTTTTTCATGTAAAAGACTTCTAATTTCTTCCATAAGGCAGATGTCGTTTTGTCCATAAGCACCTCTTACAACACATTCTTCGTGAGATACAACTAAATTGTAGATAAAGCCTTCTCATCAATCTCATTTCATTTCAACTAATTCAAATCCGTAGGCTTTTGCTTCATAACAACCTTCCTCAGACAGTTTTAAAATAGAATTGTCGCCAACCAAACTTTCCACAAAATGAAATTTGAAATCTCATCGAACTTCTTGATATCAAATCTCATTATCACCATCTATAAATGGGTTATTTTTAGAATCCTAACCAAGCTCTAATATCAGTTTGTTGGGGATAAACTCGAATTAACGACGAATAAGAACGAATAGAGAAAAATTAGGCACACAAATTTATGTGGAAAAACTTTTACAATGAAGAGGATAAAAAATCACGAGAAAATGAGATTTCACGAATGAGCAAATAATCAAAGAGTACAAGATGGACAAATTCAAAAACAAGCCCTAAACCTCGAAAACAAAGCCCTCTAACTAAAACACAAAATTTCCTCAAAGCTCTCTCAAAGATTTCCCTTAATATTATTCAATGCTGTTCATTCCTAGGGTTACTAAAGACTCGTTTTATAGGCTAAGATTAGAGGTCTAATCATACTAAAATATCTATGATATAATCAAAGTTTAACTAGGAAAAGTAACCTTGCTAAAATTCTAACATGCAACTGCTTTAATTTGGGAAACCATCACATCGTCGAGAGTCTCCTCGTCGCAACATCGTCCCTGCTTTGGTTTTGTTTTGTCGTTGTGTCGTTGCGACGTTGCATGGTTCCTCATTACGACGCCACCTCTATTTTGGCTCTAATTTATCCGAAAATGCGAGATACTCCACATATATTAAACCTTTTTTTGAACAACATTTTACTTCGTGAAAACATTGCTTAGTGGGGGCTTCCTAAAAAAAAGTTGTTTTTGTTCAAAAGTAAATTAATCCAACACAATAAAAGAAAAAGAGAAATTATTTTATTTATTTAATAACCCAAATAACTTAATAAAATGTTTATTCAACAACTCAGCCAAGATCGAAACGAGCTCCACCTTCAAAATAATAATAAACTCAATAGTTTAAAATTTTATAAAAATCTATATACATTGCACAAATGCTCTTACTTATATAACAAAAGGAAGATTCTACATTATTCAAGAAGTCGACACAAGAATGAATTCTTAAAATAGTGGGTCTGAATAGTGAATGGGTAGCATCTGATATAGCTCATGAATTAACTATAAATGCTAAGCTTCAATCTCTTCTCTGTTAGGACCTTTCCCACACTTTTTTTCTTTAACTTTATTATCATCTTTAATTTTGCTTTTCTCTATCAAAACACTGACTTAAGCATAGGAGAGTGTTCGAGAGCACAAACTTTGGCGCCTCTTAGTTCACTTATGATTCATAGTTTAGACGGAACAGATTCTAGCTCATTAGCCACAAAACCCAGCCCACCAACTACGGAACTTAACTTACTCTATTTTTCAACCCCAACAAAAATAACATCAACAACACTGTCGTTTGCCGGGCATTTTATCAAAAAACCCTTTTTTTTTAAAAAATTACCGAAATGGGCCCATTATTTAATTATTTACCGGAATGGTTCATTTTCCGGTAAATCGCATCCACGTTAGCGCGATGTCAGGGGACGCATCAGGAAATCGCGGTAAAAAAATATAAATACCCCCACCCCTTTTTATTTTTTCACAAACTAATCCTCTCTCATATTTCTTCTCAATTTCCTCTCAATTTCCTTCCAAAATTCTCTCAAATCCATATTTAATTTCAATTTTCTCTCAATTTCCTTTTCTAAAATAATGTTAAATTTTTTTTATATTTTTTATAAATCGTAAAAATTTGTACGATTTCATCAATGGCCGGATCATTGACTCCTTTTGATAATCATCACATATCGATGGAACAAATGAAAATGGTAAGCGTTAAATATAATTTTTAAATATTATTTAAGAATTTTTTATTTATACATTTTTAGATAATTTTTAATTTATTATTTGTTATAAAAGTCTGTAGATCGGGTATTGGAATGCAATATCCGGAATATGCATGCTTCTCCATCACCGTTGGTAGAGAACTACCTGCGGGAAGCGGATTTTTGGCACGTGGCGACAGTAGGTCGGGGATGCAAGGTGGACCCGAAACTAATCAGTGCATTGATCAAGAGGTGGAGACCTGAGACGCACACATTCCATCTTCCATGTGGATAGTGCACTATCACTCTAGAAGATGTCAGTTTGCAATTGGGATTGCCGGTGGATGGGTACCGAAATTGAAAGAATCTGATATGCTCGGGCATACATTCTTCAATTAATTGGAGATTATCTGATGCCCAACTCGTCTTGGCAACGTTCTATCGAGAGATGTGAGGGCCGACGCGACCGAGGAGAGCAAAAATCAGAGGTTGTCTGTCACTACTGCAGTCGTGGGCACGGTTTCGCTTTCCATTTCTACGTCCTCGAGTGGACCACCCATATACATTCCCACTCATAACGAGGTAAATTTTATATTAGATTTTACAATATTTATGTAGATTTTTAAAAATAAAAGTATGCTAAAAATTTATTTAATTAGGTGGAACCATCCGGCAAGTCATGCTCGATTACCTACCTTTCTTGAAGATATACGGCTTCTATTGGACCAACGGTTGGAAGCACAAGTAAGTATTAAATAAAATAGATATTTCCATACATTCGCTAGTCGATTGGTATTTAGTATTTAGTATTATGTATATAACTAATATTTCTATCATGTTCATATAGTTTCAATGGACACCATACGAGGATCCGGCAATTCGGGCAATAATTCCGGAAGAGTTCTTACAAAATCCGAACGCTTGGCATGTGAAAGTTGTGTTGATCAACTACGCGACCGTGGAGATGCACCAGTCAGACAAGGTGTTACGACAATTTGGATGTAGACAACCGATTCCCGTGGACCCTGAGGTGTTTGACGATCACCACAAAGTTGACCTTCCGCAATTGAATACGGATTGGCCGAGATACTGGTCCGAGTACATGGAAATGTGGGAAGCTCAGTATGGATATATACCTACTCGGGAACCAATCATCGTTCCGGAGTTAGCGTGCGTTCCAGAATACATGCCATGGTTTAGGATCCATGGCAAGCCGTATTTACTGACGCCAGAGGAGAAGCAACGGTAAATACGTGTCAAAAGGGAAAGGCGTGGGCCTCTAAATCCAAGACGACAAGACGACGAAGGCAGCCCCTCAACGAGGCCCAGACATTCACCCGGGTCATCATCAGCGGCCGGAAGCTAGAAAAATGAGGAATCCAGCGCGTAACCGTCGATGGCCGCCATGTGGCACTGAATCCCCCGGGCATAGACATTGATTGCCGTATTTAAATTTATTTGTACAAATATTTTGAATATTTTGATATTATTTGATATTATTTGATATTATTTGATGTAATAAAATAGAAGTTTATTTGATGTAATAAAATAGAAAATTTTAAATATTTTGAATATTTTGATATTATTTGAGAATTCTACTAACCATTAATACCCTTCACTTAAAAACCCTAACCTAATTTAATTAAAAACCCTAACCCTTAACCCTAAAACCCTAACCTAATTTAATTAAAAACCCTAACCCTTAACCTAAAATCCTAACCTAATTTAATTAAAAACCTTAACCTAATTTAATTAAAAACCTAAACTAATTAAATTAAAAACCCTAACCTAATTTAATTAAAACCCTAACCCTTAACCCTAAAACCCTAACCTAATTTAATTAAAAACTCTAACCTAATTAAATTAAAACCCTAACCCTTAACTTAAAACCCTAAACCCTTAACTTAAAAACCCTTACCCTTAACTTTAAAACCCTAAACTAAGTTAATAATTTTACTTTCACATAATGTTAGATTTGGAAAAATGTTTTTTCCTGGTACTAACAATTAATAACCCTAACCTAATTTGATAATTTTACTAACCATTAATACAATTTATCAATTAATAATTTTACTTTCACATAATGTTAGATTTGGAAAAAATGTTTTGACTGGTACTAACAATTAATAATTTTATATAATTTGAAATTTTTACTAACTATTAATACAATTTATCAATTAATAATTTCACAAACTTAATTTTTTTACAATTACATTCAACTATTGCGATTAGGGCATGGTCGACTTGTATGGCCTGGATTCCTACACCATCTGCACAACTTCATTTGATTGGCTGTTTCTCGGATATCCATATTGTTACGTATTCTAGTCGAGCAAGGTAGACCCTTTGGTTTGCGACGTAATTCTCTATCCGGTAACAGCTTAAAAGGAGCAAGAGATACTGGCGGCCACTTACGTTCATTTGGGACCGGTGGGAAAAGTGTCTCCAGACATTGTAAATGTTTTCTAATTTGTACACTTCGTCCACATAACTCATCGGATCTAGACGGAGATTCTGACAAGCTGCAATAACATGCGATCATGGATAATGAAGTGCATCAAACATCCCACAGTCACAACTCCTATTTCGTAAGTGTACACAATATTGCCCGCCAACAACACCTTGGTGTGGTCTGTCAAACTCTGTCATGCGAAACCATAAATTGTCTCAATTGTGACACACTGCGTGCATGGTGTTTGTCCTCGCCTTGGCTTTGTTAATTTCTTGAACTACCTTACTGCACCATACATGACCTCCCTACATCTGGCCTTCATAACTTGCTGCTCGCTTTGGAAATAGCACCGCCAAACAAAAATATGTCTCTCGCACAACTGATGTTATCGGTAGATGGCGCGTTCCTTTAAGAACAGAATTTATGCATTCAGTTAGGTTCGACGTCATATGGCCATATCGTAGGCCGCCGTCGTATGCTTGTGCCCACTGGTCGAAACGTATGTTACAAAGGTAGTCCGCCCCTTCTCCGTTAATTGAACGTAAAATTGCCAACATCTCGTGAAAACGATATTTCTTTATTTCATACCCTGCCAATATAAGATCATAGCGAATAATTTATAACACTTCTACCAATAAAACTAATTCAAATTGACAAACGAAATAACACAGATATAGACTAAATACCCATGTTGGTCACTTGTCGTCGTTCGCTCTTAAATGGATATTGCCTGTAGTAGTTCGAAGCAACGTGTCTTAGGCAATATCTATGGTGTGTGCGCTGCCATAAGCTTCCTTGTCTATCAAATGCAGCTAGTATATCGGCACCCCGATCTAAAATAACACAGATATCAGGTTGGGGGCACACATGCCTCCTTAACCTAGAGAGAAAGAAATCTCAGTCATCAGACGACTCCCCCGGTGTTATTGCAAATGCAATTGGAAGAATTTTCCCACCGCCATCCTGTGCCACTGCAAGCAATAGCCGATGAGTATACCTTCCGAACATGAAGGTACTGTCAATTTGTACCAACGGCTTGCAGTATGAAAATGCGTCTCGGCATTGCTTAAAGGTCCAAAACAAGCGTTTGAACACTTTGCATCCACGTAGCAATCGGCCGTTGTAGTACGCATGTTCCGTTTCAAGGTTTGTGATGGCACTTGGGACGTATCTCTCTAGCACTTGACACCATTTCCATATTTCATTATATGAGGCGTCCCACCCACTATGCATCTTCTCCAACGCTTTTTGCTTAGCTATCCAAGCCTTGCGGTAAGAGGGCGTGTACCCCATTTGGCTACGGATATTGGCAATTAACACCGGCACTAAAGTCCTGGGATCTGCTTTTACCGTGGGCAGTATCAAGCTAGCTAACATAGCTGAATCCATCTTGGGATGATCTTGTGAAACACCTATAAACTGAGTACATTAAATAATGCAACATTGCATAATAAAAGTATTACTCAGAAACCGTCAATACTGTACCTGCAGCACATGTATGTGGACCTTTGTACTTTTTAATCTCCCACAACCCTGTCATTTTCCTTAACGAGGCGTAGATTTTCTATGAACATGTGCCGTCTTGGACCACACACTTCGTCTCAAACTTATCAGATTTGAATTTAACAACGTGGTAGTTAACGTCGTTTTTGATGCTATGTTGTTTCAAAGCACCAATAAAACTATCCTTGTTGGTAAACTGATTACCAACTTCAAATTCACCGGAATCTACCCCCGAACTTGTACGATCACGCAACCGGTGTGGTAGATCTGGAAACTCTAACGCATCATCTGCGGACAGATCGATATTATGCATGTGGGCTAGAGGTGAGTATGCTCTGAATCGTGGATTTTCTTCTTCATCTAAACTCCTTTCAGCATCTTCAGGTTCTATTGGAATAGGCTCCGGTTCAGAAAATAAGCCAACTTCTACACCATCCGGCCTGGGCTCTCGAGGTGGATCCACATCGGAGTCATCTTCTAACCCACAATCATCTGCAGCGTATGAGGTCTCCTCACCGGTTGACGTCGTAGGAGTACGTCATCCCTTCTTCTGGGCATTTGATAACATCCCCAATTGGATATAGATTGCCACCCACTAGAACTTGATGCCGTTCCCCAGTACGTATGTCCAGCATCAAACGTCGAACCACCGACGCACATGTCCCATCCACCGACTGAGTGTCTTACGGGGGATGTGCATTCGACACCACTACCGAACATGGGCTGTTCCGTATTTAGTAACCCGCTAACCAAGTGTCAGCCAGGTGTCGTGTATACATCTCGAACATCGTTCGCAAGTACATCAGTTGGCGATGTAAATTGTACATATAACTCAATATAAGGTGCTCCACTAGTAAGATGAGTCTGCACCATTGCCTCCAAGCTAGGAGCACCTTTTATGTCGAACGAGTCATATGTCACCGGATCAACAGAAGAACAAAATCGATACGTGATAGACAGAATTTTCATTGGCGTCGTTTCGAAAATTTTACGCCTAATTCTTTTACGAAGTTCTTTCAAATCTATGTTCTGGTTAAAACCGATGACCGTATTCTCGAAAAAAACAACACCATTCTCGGTGTGGCAAACCTCACCATCATAGTAAATAACAGCACTAATACGTTCACTCATATTTGAAACTCTAACCTTTTTAGCCTCTCTAAATTGTTTCTGCTGTGACTTATGCATTCTGAGAACATTTTCTGCCTAATTTATAGCCTCAGCCCAAACATGCTACTCTAGCAAAAGCGCGTCCACGAGGGCGCGATTTTCACAAATTCTTCTCAAATAGCATCCTGCTAGAAGCGATTTTATACTATTTGCTCAGAAACGTCAAAAAAATTTATTTCTTCCATGACCGACTGTAGCAAAAGCGTGTCCACGAGGGCGCGATTTTACAAATTCTTCTCAAATAGCATCTTGCTAGAAGCGATTTTATACTATTTGCTCAGAAACGTCAAAAAAAATTATTTCTTCCATGACCTACTGTAGCAAAAGCGCATCCACAAGGGCGCGATTTCACAAATTCTTCTCAAATAGCATCCTGCTAGAAGCGATTTTATACTATTTGATCAGAAATGTCAACTTGAAATTATTTCTTCCAAGACCTAAAAACCCTAAAAAGCCTGAACCCTAAGCCCTAAAAGCCGAAAAAACCTAACGTGGGAAAAACGGCAAAATCGCGTCCCCCGTAACGCACTACGTGGCTCAGGAAATCGCTACCATGTCAGCAACTCGCGCTGACGTGGTAGAGATTTCCTGACGCGTCCCCTGACATTGCGCAGACATGGACGCGATTTTCCGAAAAATGGACCATTCCGGTAAATAATTAAATAATTGGCCCATTTCGGTAATTTTTTTATAAAAAAGGGTTTTTTTTGTAAAATTCCCGTCGTTTGCCTACTAATTTAACTTCATGGTTAAATTCCTTTTCAGCTCCCTTTTCTTTCTGTATAATTTCAATCAAGTTCCTCTTATTTCACCACAATTCCAATCTAGTCACAAGTTAACAGCTGTACTTCCATAATCTTAAATTCCCTTGTTAATTATCTAAGTTTAACTCTATAATTTTTTTCAATGAATAATGATCTATTTTATGAGAATTTTACGACACTGAAATTTTCAGGGCGTTACAATTTTTCTCCCTTTAAGAAAATTTTATCCTCAAAATTTACTTGTGTCGAATAGTCGTGTGTGTTGCTACTTCATCACTTCCTCGCTCTCCCAAATACCTTTCTTGACTTTGTGATTTTGCCACAATATTTTCACCCAAGGAAGCTTCTCCTTATGCATTCCTTAACCTCTCGGACTAAGATTTTAATAGATTCATCTTTGTATGTCAAAGATAATTAAATTTCAACTGTATTTGAAGTGATGACATAAGAAGAATTGCATTTGTATCTCTTTAGAATTGATATGCAAAATATATTATGCATTCGAATCAACTCTAAGGATAAAATCAACTTGTAAACCAATGATTTAATATATTCAATAATTTCTCTTTTGTCAAATTGAAATTTTTTCCACCAAGATACTTTTACCTTTAGATTATCTTTCATCAATATCACCTTTGCTTTAATTTTGGTGATCAAATTTCATCCTATAAACTTGCTTATTCTCACTTGTATACTAAATTATGTCAAGGGATATCTAAGCAGAATGATGCCCAAATTCATCTAAATTTTGACATTATATTTCCTATGTAAATGAAATAATTTTATAAATATATATATATATATATTAGATTTTTAGATTTTATATATTTTAATTTTAAAATGATAATAAAAACCTAATATTTATAAAAATAAAAATATAAAAATTATAAAATTAAATTCAAAATGAATTTCAACAAATAAACATTTATTTAAATATACATTTTGGACGTAAAATAACTTTTATAATATTTTATAAATTTATATATTTTAAAAACTATTTTTATAATATATTAATGCTTGTCACGTGCGATAATATGAGTTTTAATCATATTTCGTAACATTATTTGTTCTCAGTGTTATATTATTATATCTTAAGCCTATAAAAAAAAATACCAAATATGTCATGCAATCCAAATTTAAGTATATCTTAAGTTTAAAAATAATATTAACACCATTGATGAAATTCAGAGACAAAACATACATCAACCTTTAAAAAATAAAAATAAAAAGTAAAGCAAGAAGGTAGCGAAGCAGATTTCTGCAACGGGCAGCCATGCATGGCAGGCATGTGGCACAGTATAATAAGAGTCCAAGTGTCCTATATGCTCTTCTCTCAAACCCCAATTCTTTTATATCTTCCCTGCAAAACGGTGCTAACAGACCAAAAATCAGAAACCCTAAAAACAACAAAAATGGAACCAGGAGGGCAAAGCTTAGCTCTAACCACCACCACCATAGCCATTCAAATCTTAACCTTCAGCCTAATCTTTTCGTTCAGCTTCGCTCTCCTCGAAACCCCACAAGAACCAACCATACACCAAGTCACTGAAAATTCAGATATCCCAACTCTGAAGACCAAATTCACGAGAAACCACGTCCACAAACAGTTCCGAGTTTTCATGGTAACGTACGGAAAAAACTACTCAACCAGGGAGGAGTACATGCACCGCCTCGGGATCTTTGCGAAGAACTTGGTGAGGGCTGCTGAGCACCAGCTGCTTGATCCTACGGCTGTGCATGGTGTGACTCAGTTTTCTGATCTATCTGAGGAGGAGTTTGAGAGTCTTTACACTGGTTTCAAGGGACCCACTGTGGCGGCACCATTATTGAGGGATGGTGTTGGTGGTGAAGCAGAGGTGTTGGAGGTTGATGGGTTGCCTGAGAGCTTTGATTGGAGAGAGAAAGGAGCTGTAACAGAGGTTAAGATGCAGGTAAATTTTTTTGTTCTCTTAAAGAATCAATATTGATTTTTAATTTGGACCGTTTGACTCGATTCGGGTTACCGGTCTGGAGTAATCGGACGGTTTTACCAAAGCTTAATTATATTTATAGGGTACTTGTGGATCATGTTGGGCATTTAGCACCACAGGAGCTATTGAAGGAGCCAACTTTATTGCAACAGGGAAGCTTCTAAATCTAAGTGAACAACAGCTTGTAGATTGTGATCACATGGTAGTTACTTAATTTCATACTCTATATATGGTCTCTCTCAATTATTGTTCATATTGCATGCTTCGGTTTTTAATCATTGTCCACAAAGCTTTTGTTAACCTTTCTTTGATCTGCTCCCTTTCGATGCCATTTCGTAAAGTGCGATATAAAGGATAAGGATGCGTGCGACAACGGTTGCGGTGGAGGCCTAATGACGAATGCCTACAAGTATTTGATCGAGGCAGGAGGCTTAATGGAGGAGAGTGCATACCCCTACACTGGGGAACGCAAAAAATGCAAGTTCAACCCTGAGAAAGTAGCTGTTGAAGTTGTGAATTTCACTAACATCCCCATCGATGAAAACCAAATCGCCGCAAATTTAGTCCTTCGTGGCCCTTTAGCCGGTGAGTTAACTTCCTCCAAAAATCAATGAAAGTAATATGCTATAATTATACATGATGTTACATGAAGTTCTTTTCTAAGATAAGTAAGAAACAAGAGTTCATATAGCATAGGTTGCATATATCTTATGTATATTCCGAGTTTCGACACCCTTGTTCGGTTTATATCCTTTTTTAGAAGATTCTTAAAGGATCTCTTCTTATACATAACTAACACAATCGTACGTATATTTGTATTTGATGCTCGTGTTTGATATTTTGTACATTACAGTTGGGTTGAATGCTATCTTCATGCAAACCTACATAGGAGGGGTGTCATGCCCAATAATATGTGGGAAGAGGTGGATCAACCATGGAGTATTACTAGTGGGTTATGGGGCAAAAGGGTTTTCAATTCTAAGACTTGGGAATCAACCCTATTGGATCATAAAGAACTCATGGGGCAAACGGTGGGGAGAACATGGCTATTATCGCATTTGCCGAGGCCATTCCATGTGTGGAATCAACACAATGGTCTCAGCAGTGGCAACCCAAGTCTACTGAAATCATCGTTTTCATTTTGTTTAGTATAGTAATTTTCAATTATATTTCCTAGTGATAAGAAGTAACATTTCTAAATTAGATTAATCAACATATATGTATTTTCTATTGAAGAACTGATTATGAAGAAGTGACCTATATCTAAATCGATCAATATGATATTAAAGAAATGATTATGAAAATGGTTTACCTTGGGATTGTAATGTGATGAGAATGAGTAAGAATAAAAATGGGAAACAAAGAAAAGCAGTTACGACGTAGGAGAGGCTATTTATATTAAATATGTTTTTGTTATCTTATAGTAAAGTCCCAAACTTTGAGGGGGGTTACATAGGATCAAGATGTAGTATGCAAGGAAGTTTGGATTTCAGTTACTTGATGACTATCAGGTACCTTGTATTAAGGTATTTGAGACCTTCCGATGATCTCTCGGGGAGCACTGGTTTAGTTAAGGTCTAACTTTTATGACACAACAGCGTAGTGGTACCGCGTACACCACAGAATAACAAGCTACAGTTCATCTACCTGCGATGTTTTGACCGTAGTTGTTGGATCCATGGTCCGTTAATGAGGTTGTGACGTTACAGCCCCTAAAGATCATTGTAAAGTATATCTCAAATATTTGGATCCATGGTCCGTTAATGAGGTTGTGACGTTACAGCCCCCCAAAGATCATTGTAAAGTATATCTCAAACATCACCGTATCATTCCTAACATAAATCCTATTGTTCTTAGAAGCTCGATGGATGATGCAAGGCTCCCAAGCCAAACGCGCGAGCTTTTTAAAAAGCTAGAAAGTAGTCTGGAGTTGTTGGGGATATCAGCCAAAGGAAAGAAAAAAAAAAAATTGACAAAGGAATGAAAAAAAATAAAGAAAAACTGATGAAGATAATCACAAATTGATCTGTATAAATGATTTCATTAAAAATATAAGTTACAAATTACCTAATGCATAATTACTCCCACTAATTATGTAGTTATCTTCCACATTTAGACAAGCTGACTTATCAGTTAAAATCATCATCAGTTAAAATCATCACCTAAACATCAGTATATCATCAAACCAATCAGCAAACTAGTCTTAGTATATCAACTAGACTAATTACAAAATGAACTGAACTAGTTACAAGTCAAATAAAACAGAACAGCTGCATGGTTGAGCTCCAAAACGTTTTTGCTGTTGCATTGCAAGCTAAAGTTCAACACTCCTCCTTGGATATATGCAACAAACACTAAGACTTCTTCTCAAATTCTCAAACCTTGTAGCACTAAGGGGCTTAGTTAAAATATCAGCAAACTGATTTTCTGAACTGCAATGGATTAATTTGACTTTATCCAATTGTTCAGCCTACCTAACAAAGTGAAATTTGGTCTTAAAGTGTTTTGTTTTGCCATGAAACACAAGATTTTTTGCTATGGCAACAGCTAACTAAATGTCCACTTTGATTTCAATTGCTTCATCTTGCCTCTCATTTAAATCACATAAAAGCTTCTTTAGCCAAATGGCCTGATTAACAACTACAGCAACTGCGATATACTATGCTTCTTCTGTTGATTGAGCAACGATTTGTTGCTTCTTTGAGCTCTAACAAAAAACACTTGAGCCTAAAGTGAAAAAATAGCCCGATGTGCTCTTGTACTCTTCATATCATTAGCAGAGCTTGCCCAATCACTATCTGAATAGCGTGTCAGCTTGAGCTCTTCAGTTTTCACAAAATTTACCAGTAGTCCAAAGTTCCTTTGACATTTCTTAGGACCCTTTCGGCTCTCTTAAAGTGAGTTGCACTACAGTAATGCATGAACCTAGATAGAAGGCTGATTGCAAACATAATGGCAGGCCTTGTTGCTGTCAAATAGAGTAGGCAACCTACAAGGTTTCTATACCCTTTCTCATCCACCTTTTCATAGTTACCTTTGCTGGAGAGCTTTTCACCTTGAGCCACTGGAGTGTTAACAATTTTGCAGTTTGTCATGCAAAGTTTTTTTAAAATCTTCAAGGCAAAAGCCTGTTGGCTTATAAAGATAGCATGTTGAGTCTGGTTTACCTCCATGCCAAGAAAGTAAGTCATCTCCCCTAAGTCAGTCTCAAACACATCCTCCATCTTCTTTTTAAACTCTTCAATCAACTTTTTCTTGCTACCAGCTACTAGTAGATCATCTACATATAGTGACACAATCAGCAAGGTTTCATTCTCTGATTTCTTCACATAAAGAGTAGCCTCATTGATGCTCTTTTCAAACCCAAGCCTAGACAAATATGCATCAATTCTATCATACCAGGCCCTTGGTGCCTGTTTTAGGCCATACAAGGCCTTTTTTAGCTTGCAAACTTTGTGCTCTTCACCAAACACTTTAAACCCCTCTGATTGTTCAATGAAAATTTCTTCCTAGAGAAAATCATTCAGAAAAGCAGATTTAACATCTAATTAGTGCACTTTCCATTGTTTTGAGCATCCAAGGAAAATAAAAGCTTTATAATTGTCCAACTTTGCAACTGGTGCAAAAGTTTCTGAAAAATTAACACCATACTGATGCGGTCGTTGAAAGCACCAAAAATATCCTATCCCTAATAAATAATGAAAAAAATAATAAAAGGGAAGTAGGGTCAAATCCTCAGGGACTGGATTTGCACAATGTCTTGTTCCATGAAATCCCAGGTAGAATCTTGCCCAAGAAAATCTGTGTTCCTGGAAAAAAAATAAGAAAATAACAGAATTAAAAGTTTGGATCTGGAAACGAAAAATAAAATAAAAAAAGAATTAAGAATATTGAATCAAAAATTTGAGAAATTAGAAATAGAGTTGAGAGAAAGGAAATTCTTATGGGAGGTTCCAACCTCCAGTTGTCTCGTTCCGCCGTGGATTCAATCATCGACTTTTAGATGATCCTTCCTAAACCAAATAAGCAGTTATAGTGGAAGAGGATGCCTACGACCACCAGCTCCAAGGATTTAGACTTACGATTTAGTGGAACCTGACTCTAGCCAACAATCGCTTCTGTGGGATCGTCTTATGCTATATCAACGCTTCTCAATGGTGAATCCTATGCCATTTTGTCTCTTGGGCTTGCTAACCTCTGACACAGTAAGCTAACGAACCGACTGTGCAACCATCCCAAAACATACAAAGCGACCGCTTTTGCATACGTTGAAAAACTTACTTCTTAAGGGAAATGGACGGAAGCGGCAGCCCGGTAGTGCGGAGAAATGATGAATACTCAGCGAGGACTCTAAGCCTCAAGAACTTTTTTTGGGGAATATCGACAACCTTCGGCTTGATGGGTTTAGTGGCTCATGGTTGTGGTGGAAAAGAAAATAAATATAATAAAAATAGAGATTTTATTGAAAGGAAATAAGAGAAGAACAAAAGCCTAAACTCTTAGGGAGAGAGTGTTTATAGAAAAAAAAGATGGATGCCTTTTGAGTTACTTCACCCTCTATTTATATAGTGTTAGGGGAGATAGTCTAATCCTACTTAAACTCCCAGAAGATAAATACATTTAATTGAAGATAAATAAAGATAAATAAAATAAAATTATAAAATTAAGTAATCCTTAATAATAATCTTAATATTAATTATCCTAATATAATTAAAATAGAGTTTGATAGAATAAAATCTCTTCTTTTTGCATTTCAACCCTTGTGTCCTCTAAGCTTGCACTTTTGGCACCAACTTTTCCTTGTGTCGCACATTGACCCATTTTATCTCTAAATTCACACTTTTGGCCATTTATTTTGCTTTTGCCTCAGATTTAGTCCCTATGAGATAAAAGATCATAAATAGCTCAAATTAGCAAGATCATACTTAGAATAAATACATAATTAATACATAAAAATACGTTAGTCCCTATGCTTGCCCTCAAGTATGGTTCCAATCTACTGTGAAAGTTAGATTCTGCCATAAAAGAAATACCAGTCCAAAGTTTTATAAAAATCAGTAAAAAATGCATATGAAAAATAAAGAGAACCCTAAGCTTGCTTTAAGTAAAACAGAAAAAGTTTTCCAATTAATACACACAAAAATTAGGATCGACTTGAATTATTTAATGAAAATTAGGTAAATTACCAAGCCTACCGAGACACCCTAGTTGTTTCATCCTTTAGTCCCCAAATTATATATTTTTCTTTTTCTTTTTTATTATTATTTATTTTGATTATTATTTATTTATTATTTATATTTTTTATGCTTTAGGAATATACTGAACCTTTTGACGCGAAGAGAGATGACAGCCAAGCACCCCACCCCAGTTACTCAGCCTAGCAGACTCCTAATTATAATTTTTTCTTAAGAACACATCGAACCTTTTGACGCGAAGAGAGATAACAGCCAAGCACCTCACCCCGGTTACTCAGCCCAACATGTTCTTAAAAATTAATTCCGGTTAGCGTAGTTTTACCTAACACGTCACACAACCTTTTGAAGCGAAATAGGATGACAACCGAAGCAACTTACCCCGGTTACTCAGTCAGTCACGTTTTTAAGCTGCACTCATAACCACAAAAACATTAAACAACATTTTATTAATAACTATTTTTTGAGGACTTTAGAGAAAAACAATCAAGTGTCAAAAATAAGTTTCAGTAATTACCTTAATAGTCATGAACATATTTTAGCATGCAAACATATTAAGTGTCCACTTTGTATTAAACTTGATCAATTTTACAAAAGCAAGATAAAGTTAACTCTATGAATCACAATTATTTTTAGCCTAATAAGAATAAAACAGTGGAGATGGCATCAATTATGGCAAATCCGTAATTTCCTCAGAAAATAAGAATCATGCTTATAGGTCAAACAGTAGGCAATTCTTGGTAAAAATCTTGGGCATGAAAAGAGGCAGAAGATTCTAAATAAATATGGACAAAATGGAGCCTCAAGCCAAAAATAATCACAGCAACAGCAACAACAACCAAAATTATAGCAAAAAATTACAGTAATAACGAAGAGTACCTCCCCCTACTGAAAGCACATTGTCCTCAATGTGGACGAAAAGAAATAAATAGGTAGAAAAGTTTAGAAAAACTCTCTGTGTTGTTACTGTCAATCGTATATGATGGCAATGAGCTCGGTCAGTTGCTGGCCAAAAGTTTCAAGTCGGGCCTCAATGTGCTCTAAGCGTTGCTCAACGATTTTCTTCGCATTTTCGCTCTGTTTTTTCTAAGCAAAAGAAGAAAAATTTATTAATATCCAAGTAAGTAATAAATAAAGTAATAAATAAAGTAAATAAATAAATAAATAAAAATTGGGTTGCCTCCCAAAAAGTGCTTGTTTAACATCGTTAGCTCGACGCCGTTATTGATTTTATGGTGGTTCCAAATGGATTTTCTCAACCGTGTAGGCTTGAAAATTCTCATAAAATGGCTTCAACCGCTTGCCATTGACTACGAACCGCTTTCCAGATTCTTCACTCTCTATTTCAATCGCTCCATGTGTGAACACTTCAGTAACAATAAAAGGTCCTTACCATCGTGATCGAAGCTTACCTGGGAATAACTTTAACACGGAGTTATAAAGTAAAACTTTTTGTCCTACCGAAAAATGCTTCTGAGCTATTCTCTTATCGTGAAACAACTTTGTCTTGTCTTTATAAATGTGAGCATTCTCAAAGGCATCATTGCAAATTTCTTCTAACTCTTGGATGTCTAATTTCCTTGTCTTTCCTGCGGGTTCTAACGCCAACTCTGGTGTCTGTATAACAGAAGGTAACAGTTTAGTATTTAGAGATAATAATTCATTTACAAATTCAAATTCAAATTCATCAAGTTCAGAATTATCTCCATAAATTGACTCAAAATTCTCTTCCACCAAAGAGTCAATTATGTCGATACAATTTACGCTCAAGATTTCTCTTGGATGGCTAATGGCGTTGTAGACATTAAACTTTACGATCTCCCCATCAAACTCCATCGTGAGAGTTCCACTTCGAACGTCGATTTTAGTATTAGTTGTACTAAGGAATGATCGACCCAGCAAGAGATCTGAAGATCCAGGAGTGCTATCCTCCTCTATTTTGATCACATAAAAATCTACAGGGAAAATAAGTTCGTTAACTTTTACCAGAACATCCTCAAGGACTCCTTATGGATGCACAACAGACCTGTCCGCCAATTGAATGATAACACTTGTTTTTGTCAAAAAACCCGCGTTAAGTGTTTCATAAATAGAATACGACATTACATTTATAGAAGCCCCTAGATCACACATAGCCTTTTTAATTCTCAGATGGCCTATTTTGCATGGTATTGCAAACATGCCCCTATCATTGCATTTTACCGGCATTTTACGCTGTAACACTACAGATACATTCTCACCAACATTCACCCTTTCATTACCTATTAATTTTTGCTTGTTGGTACAAAGATCTTTAAGTAATTTATCATACCGCGGTATTTGCTTGATGGCGTCCAATAGCAGAATGTTGATATCGACATTCCTAAATGTTTCGAGGATTTCCTTGTCCTCTTTACCTTGTCGACACTAGTTGAATCGTTTTGGAAATGGACGTTGAATTTTAGGCAATGGAGGCTTCGGTCGGTCCTGTTCATCTTTCTCGAGTTTTTCCTGGGCGATTTCTTGGCCAAGATTCCTGTTAGGCATTGGTTTTAGTACCTTTCCATGTCACAACGTCACTGTATTTGCATTTTGTCTTGGGTTTGGTTTTGTTTGTGACTGCAACTTCTCTTGAGAGGTCAATTTCTCGATCGATATGGTCAACTCTCTGATGGATGCCTCGATTTTCTGTTGGAAATCCTTCATCTCTTTTTAGAAATTAAGAGTTTGCTGTTGAAAATCAAGAACGTTAGTTGCTAACTTATTTACCATGGTTTCTAGAAAATTACCTGAGCCTTGCGGCTGTTGCGTAAACTGATTTTGGTATGGCTGGTTATTTCGTGGATTGGCCCCATAACTTAAGTTAGGATGGTCCCTCCACCCTGAGTTGTAGGTATTAGCGTAGGGGTCGTATCGCCTTTGTGGCGACCCAGGGAAATTTCCCACAACATCTAGATAGGCCATGGTATCATCAGACAAACTGGGACATGCATCAGTTGCATGATCAGGTGTAGCACATATTCCGCATAACCGGGCTGTCTTTGCTTTTTCTACAATAAGAGAATTCATCATATTAGTAAGTCTATCAACTTTATCCTCTAACATTGAATTACTTAGCTGGTGAACCCTTCTAGGGGGTTCAGTATTAGCTCAGAACTGCTGAGAATTTGTATCCATCGTGGAGATCAAGTCTCTCGCTTGCTGGGGAGTCATGTTGACCAATGCTCCTCCACTAGCGGCATCTACCATATTCATCTCCATGGGCTTCAAACCTTCGTAAATGTATTGGAGGAGAGATTGTTCCGTTATACCATGTTATGGGCAGCTTACACACAACTTCTTAAACCACTCCCAATAATCGTAAAGGGACTCCGCTTCTTTTTGTCTTATTCCAACGATCTCTCTTCTTAGCTCAGCTGCTCGAGACGCTGGAAAAAATCTGTTTAGAAACAAAAGAGATAGATCAGCCCAAGTTGTAATAGATCCAGGGGGTAAATAAAATAATCATTCCTTAGCGAAATCTGCTAGGGAAAAGGGAAAGCACGCAATTTAATCTGATCCTCAGTTACACCCTGAGGTTTCACGCTAAGACAAACCATATGAAACTCTTTCAGATGCTTGTGGGGATTTTTATTTTGTAACCCACGGAAAGTTGGTAGTAACTAGATTAAACCTGACTTCAATTTAAAATTGGTATCCACAGTAGGATACGCAATGCACAATGGCGGTTGTTCTGTCAGAGCTTCAGCCAGTTGCCGAATCGTTTGAGCCATTGGTTAGATTGCTAGATTCGGGTTTTCGTTAACCCTTGCGTTAAGCACTTCTTCTAGTGAGTTGACTTCTACTTTTTTGCTTTCAAGTGTTCGAGTAGGGATTTCGTTAACCCTAGACTCAGCTTCGTCGTCGACTTCGATTTCTGGCGGTGGGTTTCTTTGAGTTCCAACCACCCCTGACTATTTTTTTCGTAACTTTGTCTCCTTGCGATTGGCTCTAGCAGTCTTCTTAATTTCTGAATCGAATGCAAGAGTACCTGGAGCAGATTTGGTCATAAAAAATAAAAAAACAAGATTAGTACGTTGCCAGTCCCCAGTAACGGCACCAAAATTTGATGCGGTCGTTGAAAGCACCAAAAATATCCTATCCCTAATAAATAATGAAAAAAATAGTAAAAGTGAAGTAGTGTCAAATCCTCAGGGACTGGATTTGCACAATGTCTTGTTCCGTGAAATCTTAGGCAGAATCTTGCCCAAGAAAACCCGCGTTTATGGAAAAAAAAGAAAATAACAAAATTAAAGGTTTGGATCTGGAAACGAAAAATAAAATAAAAAAGAATTAAGAATATTGAATCAAAAATTTGAGAAATTAAAAATAGAGTTGAGAGAAAATAAATCTTATGGGAGGTTCCAGCCTCCAGTTGTCTCGTTCCGCCTTGGGTTCAATCCTCGGCTTTTAGATGATCATTCCCAAACCAAATAAGCCAGTTATAGTGGAGGAGGATGCCTATGACCACCAGCTCCAAGGATTTAGACTTACGATTTTGTGGAACCTGACTCTAGCCAACAATCGATTCTGTGGGATCGTCTTATGTTAGATTAACGCTTCTTATGGGAGGTTCAAGCCTCCGGTTGTCTCGTTCCACCTTGGGTTCAATCCTCGGCTTTTAGATGATCCTTCCCAAACCAAATAAGCCAGTTATAGTGGAAGAGGACGCCTACGACCACCAGCTCCAAGGATTTAGACTTACAATTTAGTGGAACCTGACTCTTGCCAACAATCACTTCTGTGGGATCGTCTTATGTTAGATCAACACTTCTCAATGGCGAATAGCACACCATTTTGTCTCTTGGGCTCGCTAACCTCTGACGCAGTAAGCTAACGAATCGACTGTGCAACCTTCCCAAAACATACAAAGCGGTTGCCTTTGCATACGTTGAAAACCTTACTTCTTAAGGACATGGACGGAAGCGTCAGCCCGATAGTGCAGAGAAATGATGAATACTCAGCGAGGACTCTAAGCTTCAAGAACTTATTTTGGGGAATATCGACAACCTTCTGCTAGATAAGTTTAGCGGCTCATGGTTGTGGTGAAAAAGAAAATAAATATAATAAAATGGAGATTTTATTGAAAGGAAATATGAGAAGAACAAAAGTCTAGACTTTTAGGGAGAGAGTGTTTACAGAAAAAAAAGATAGATGCTTTTTGGGTCACTTCACCCCTTATTTATAGTGCTAGGGGAGATAGTCTAATCCTACTTAAACTCCCAGAAGATAAATACATTTAATTGAAGATAAATAAAGATAAATAAAAATAAAGATCAATATGATATTAAAGATATGATTATGAAAATCTTTTACCTTGGGATTGTAATGTGATGAAAATGAGTAAGAATAAAAATGGGAAACAAAGAAAAGCAGTTACGATGTAGGAGAGTCTATTTATATTAAATATGTTTTTGTTATCTTATAGTAAAGCCCCAAACTTTGAGAGGGATTACATAGGATCAAGATGTAGTATGCAAGGAAGTTTGGATTTCAGTTACTTGATGACTATCAGGTACCTTGTATTAAGGTTTTTGAGACCTTCCGATGATCTCTCGGGGAGCACTGGTTTAGTTAAGGTCTAACTTTTTTGACACAACAGCATAGTGGTACCGCGTACACCACAGAACAACAAGCTATAGTTCATCCACCTGCGATGTTTTGACCGTAGTTGTTGGATCCATGGTCCGTTAATGAGGTTGTGACGTTACAGCCCCCTAAAGATCATTGTAAAGTATATCTCAAACATCACCGTATCATTTTTAACATAAATCCTATTGTTCTTAGAAGCTCGATGGATGATGCAAGGCAATCAAGCCAAACTCACGAGCTTAAAACGCTCAGAAAGTAGCCTGGAATTGTTGGGGATATTAGCCAAATGAAAGAAAAAGAAAATAAAAATTGACAAGGGAATGGAAAAAAATAAAGAAAAACTGATGAAGATGATCACAATTTGATCTGTATATATGATTTCATTAAAGTAAAAAAAATAAGTTACAAATTACCTAATGCATAATTACTCCCACTAATTACATTGTAAATTATGTAGTTATCTTGCATACTTAGACAAGTTGACTTATCAGTTAAAATCATCATCAGTTAAAATCATCACCTAAACATCAGTATATCATCAAACCAATCAGTAAACTAGTCTTAGTATATCAACTAGACTAATTACAAAATGAACTGAACTAGTTACAAGTCAAATAAAACAGAACAGCTGCCTCGTTGAGCTCCAAAACGTTTTTGCTGTTGCATTGCAAGCTAAAGTTCAACACTCCTCCTTGGAAACATGCAACAAACACTAAGACTTCTTCTCAAATTCTCAAACCTTGTAGCACTAAAGGGCTTAGTTAAAATATCAGCAAATTGATTTTCTGAACTGCAATGGATTAATTTGACTTTATCCAATTGTTCAGCCTACCTAACAAAGTGAAATTTGGTCTTAGAGTGTTTTGTTTTGCCATGAAACACAAGATTTTTTGCTATGGCAACAACTAACTCAATGTCCAATTTGATTTCAATTGCTTCATCTTGACTCTCATTTAAATCACATAAAAGGTTCCTTATCCAAATGGCCTGATTAACAACAACAGCAACTACGATATACTATGCTTCTTCTGTTGATTGAGCAACTATTTGTTGCTTCTTTGAGCTCTAATGAAAGACATCTGAGCCTAAAGTGAAAAAATAGCCCGATGTGCTCTTGTACTCTTCATATCATCAGCAGAGCTTGCCCAATCATTATCTGAATAGCGTGTCAACTTGAGCTCTTCAGTTTTCACAAAATTTACCCGTAGTCCAAAGTTCCTTTGACATTTCTTCGGACCCTTTTGGCTGCCTTAAAGTGAGTTGCACTACAGCAGTGCATGAACCTAGATAGAAGGCTGATTGCAAACATAATGGCAGGCCTTGTTGCTGTCAAATCGAGCAGACAACCTATAAGGTTTCTATACCCTTTCTCATCCAGCTTTTCATAGTTACCTTTGCTGGGGAGCTTTTCACCTTGAGCCACTGGAGTGTTAACAATTTTGTAGTTTGTCATGCAAAGTTTTTTTAAAATCTTCAAGGCAAAAGCCTGTTGGCTTATAAAGATAGCATGTTGAGTCTAGTTTACCTCTATGCCAAGAAAGTAAGCCATCTCCCCTAAGTCAGCCTCAAACACATCCTCCATCTACTTTTTAAACTCTTCAATCAATTTTTTCTTGCTACCAGCTACTAGTAGTTCATGTACATATAGTGGCATAATTAGCAAGGTTTCATTCTCCGATTTCTTCACATAAAGAGTAGCCTCATTGATTCTCTTTTCAAACCCAAGCCTAGACAAATATGCATCACTTTTATCATATCAGGCCCTTGGTGCCTGTTTTAGGCCATACAAGGCCTTTTTGAGCTTGCAAACTTTGTGCTCTTCACCAAACACTTTAAACCCCTCTGATTGTTCAATGAAAATTTCTTCCTAAATAAAATCATTCAGAAAAGTAGATTTAACATCTAATTGGTGCACTCTCCAATGTTTTTGAACATGCAAGTAAAATAAATGCTTTATAGTTGTCCAACTTTGCAACTGGTGGAAAGGTTTGTGAAAAATTAACACCATACTGATGCGGTCATTGAAAGCTCCAAAAATATCCTATCCCTAATAAATAATGAAAAAATAATAAAAGGGTAGTAGGGTCAAATCCTCAGGGACTGGATTTACACAATGTCTTGTTCCATGAAATCCCAGGCAGAATCTTTCCCAAGAAAACCTGCGTTCTTGGAAAAAACTAAGAAAATAATAGAATTAAAGGTTTAGATCTAGAAATGAAAAATAAAATAAAAAATAATTAAGAATATTGAATCGAAAATTTGAGAAATTAGAAATAGAGTTGAGAGAAAATAAATTCTTATGGGAGGTTCCAGCCTCCAGTTGTCTCGTTTCGCCTTGGGTTCAATCATCGACATTTAGATGATCCTTCCCAAACCAAATAAGCAGTTACAGTGGAAGAGGATGCCTACGACCACCAGCTCCAAGGATTTAGACTTACGATTTAGTGGAACCTGACTCTAGCCAACAATCGCTTCTGTGGGATCGTCTTATACTAGATCAACGCTTCTCAATGGTGAATCCCATACCATTCTGTCTCTTGGGCTTGCTAACCTCTGATGCAGTAAGCTAATAAACTGACTGTGCAACCATCCCAAAACATACAAAGCGGCTGCCTTTGCATAAGTTGAAAAACTTACTTCTTAAAGGAAATAGACGGAAGCGTCAACCCGGTAGTGCGGAGAAATGATGAATACTCAACGAGGACTCTAAGCCTCAAGAACTTTTTTTGGGGAATATCGACAACCTTCGGCTAGATGGGTTTAGTGGCTCATGGTTGTGTTGGAAAAAAATATAATAAAAAAAGAGATTTTATTGAAAGGAAATATGAGAAGAACAAAAGCCTAGACTTTTAGGGAGAGAGTGTTTATAGAAAAAAAAAGATAGATGTCTTTTGAGTCACTTCACCCCCTATTTATATAGTGCTAGGGGAGATAGTGTAATCTTACTTAAACTCCAGAAGATAAATACATTTAATTGAAGATAAAAAAAGATAAATAAAATAAAATTATAAAATTAAATAATCCTTAATATTTATCTTAATATTAATTATCCTAATATAATTAAAATAGAGTTTGATAGAATAAAAACTCTTCTTTTTGCATTTCAACCCTTGTGTCATCTATGCTTGCACTTTTGGCACCAACTTTTCCTTGTGTCGCACATTGGCCCATTTTATCTCTAAATTCACACTTTTGGCCCTTAATTTTGCTTTTGCCTCAAATTTAGTCCCTATGAGATAAAAGATCATAAATAGCTCAAATTAGCAGGATCATACTCAGAATAAATACATAATCAATACATAAAAATACGTTATTCTAGAATGTTATCACATACTGTTGGCTGTATCCTTTCACAACAAGTCTTGCCTTGTGTTTATTTAATGACCCATCAGCATTCTACTTGGTTCTGAAAATACATTTTACACCAATGATTCTTTTCTGGACTGGCCTATCAACCAGTTCCCATGTGTCATTCTTTGTGTATCATCTCCATTTCTTCTTGCATTGCCGTTTTTCAACAATATTCTAAGCAGTTTCATCAAATCTTGAAGGTTCCAATATAGCCATATAACATTTTTAATAGATATTAGTGACAGTTCTTGTACCTCTAACAGGCATATCATTTTTCGAAAGGACCTCAATTTCTAAAACCTTGAACCTCTTATATCTATCTTCTGGTCGGATCAAAGATAACATATTTATCGACCCTTTCCATGAATATGTGCCATTTTTATCAGCTCGAGCTAGTTGTTGATTGTCTGAGTTTCTCAACAACGAGGCTCCGCTCTTTGTATGCCAAGTTACTATTTTCGGTTGTGGTGGGATAGCTCTACGTTTTGCCTTTTCTCATAAGATCTTTGACGCAGAATAATTTTTCATTTACTCAATGTTTGGAGCAATATCTCTTGAGGATCCCATTACCATAGTGTTGGGTTTTATGGTTTAGTCGAGGCATCGATGTTTCCACTGAGAAATGAAGTTGCATAAGATTACTTATCAAATATGGAAAACTTGTGGTTCATGGAACCTTATAATTCCATTACAATGAGATTCACATTTGATGCCAAATCCATAGTTGAACTAAAGGCTATTGCTAAAGGTGAACTCCAGGCTATGCCGTCTAGGATTCAAGCTGTATTGGGTTTATCTGGAAACGTTCCATGGCAGCATCAAGGATGATCTCGGGATCCTTTAAACCTTTTGTATTAGCTCAAGACGTGAGCCTTAGGCCAAGAATGAACTCAAATTTATTGCAAAATTTGATCGAAAACTTGTTTTGTTGGACACATTGTGTTACAAATCTTACCGATTAGATCAACACCAAACTATTTGAGTTGGTCAAGTTGTTGAGAGAATCTGTCGTGACTATCGACCATGAATACTTGAATGCATTACAAGGAGAAAAAGGGTTTGAAATAATGAGTACATTAATCATCTTGAAACCATGTTTTCCATTGAAAAGCGAGATGCCTTTTCCTCAACATGTTGGGTCAACATCAAGTATACGAGCTCGATTTTCATCGAAAATGGGTCTAAGTTCAATAACAACGTGGTTTTCATTGAAACAAAGGGTGGCAAAGGCATTGAAGCTTAGATGAAAAGAGGATGCTTGTGTTGGAAAAAGATGTAGGGTTCCTCAATTTTGCAACTCCAAACCCCGAGATTTCAAGCCTTTGATGTGATTGTGTTTAATTTCTAATGCTTATTAAATGTTAAACTTGTTGAAATAAATGGTTTAATTTTAAATCTAAATATTTTATGTTCCATTGGGAGGTTTTTTTTTAATCAAGCATTGTTATGTTCTATGGTGTGGTCTTTATATTACATTTATGCTTTTGGTTCACTAAAAAGTGGATTATTTAATGGTTAAAATATATTATTAGTTCTTACATTTTTATAGAATTTGAGATTTAGTCCATGTGCTTTAAAAGTTAAAAATTCAATCATCCTACTTTTTTATTTTAATTTTTTTAATCAAGCACCATTGCCGTTGGTAGTTTTTCTCAAAAATTTTCAACTTAACACGTTTTTTTTTTTGCTAGGCATACGTAACATAATATGAAAATGACTTTATCAACATGCCAAGTTGATAAATTTCGATAGGAGATACTAAAAATGTTGGTAATTGGACTGAGATTTTTAAAAGGTCACAGGGGATTAATTATTTTTTTTTCAAAAAATTAATAGTTAAGTGACGAAAATGGAACAAAAGGCATAGTTGGGTGACCATTTATATAGTTTACCCATAAATTTTTTTTAGCCACGTCGTTATTTAATAGAAAATTTTAATATAGTAGTTAATTTGCACGTTTCGAAATGTATAAAAGCTAATTTGACCTTTTTTCAATAGTGAGACCGAAATGCAATCCATCCTTAACTATAGGGGTTTCCTTAATACGTTTACAACTTGGCATGCATATTTCATTTTCATGATGTGATAGAAGCGAGTAAGGGCAACCCTATTATAAATCCCTTTAAAAATTGTAATATTTTAAATTAGTATAATAGTAAAATTAAATATCTAAAAAAAAAGAATTCTTCAATTTTGAGTCTCAATAAAATTTTTGACTTCACCCTAAAGCTTACTGCTTTATTCACATCGATAAAATATCCTATTTAAACAAAAAAAAAAGTGGGATGAAAATTTTGTTATGATGTATATTTGTAGCTTAGATAAATTATGTTAGTTTTGGACGTCCATGAATATGATTGATAACTAATATACATACATGAAGGAAAATTTTGGTAGGGTGGAAACTCAATTTTGTTAGCTGTCAATGCCCATGAATAGAATTGATAACAAAAATTTCCTCCCACTAAAACGAAAAAAAAAAGGAAAAATTATAGAATGTATATTACCAATTCTATAGGTTTCGAACATGATTGATAATAAATAAATATTGAAGGTGAAAGGTTAGAGTCAATTAGGAAAAGAGGCAATTTCAAATTAATTAGAGTACACCATTCATGTTGCTTCCAAAAATTGGGTTAAATTTTAAATATATTTATATAAATGTGTTGGAGATATAATTATTTAATTCTTTTAAGTAAATAAAGATGTCTAAATAACATATACACAACGCAATAGGGGTGAAGCCAGAAATTTTTATATAGGGATCAATTTTTTATTATAAAATTACGAGAGAGGTAAATATGTAATTTCTACATTGTGTTAATATAAAATTTTACTTTTTTTGTCAAGGGATTAAACAATAAACTTGTAACACCCCTATACATAATCCAGCCCTTGGAACCCGAAATAGGAATATTACATTCGGTGCCAAAGCAACCTTGGCTATTCAGTATGTATTTTTAACATTAAAAGATAAAATTTTCTTTTAAACAATCCAAGTTCAAGGGCATTACAGGTTAACCGAGTACGTTTACAAATGATATAAATATGATTTTCAATCAATATTGGGGACAAGTATCGATAATAAAACATGAGGTATCGAGACCTATATAAAAGTATCTATACCTCTTATGAGTATCGATACAAAAATAGCATTTTGGAACTCCAAAATTTCAAAATTTTGATGAAAGTATCAATACCTTATGCCTAGGTATAGATACCTAGCTTTCAATATCGATACCAAAATCAATATCGAGACCAAGATTGTAACACCCAAACCCAACCTAGATGTTATGGTCGAATTTTGAGATGTTACGAAGAAAAATTAGAAATTTGTCTTTTCCTTTAAAAACATCCTACCTCTTTATTTTAAAGAATATGTTGTTATACTCATTAATAAAACCACTGATTACTTCCTCTTTCGGACAAAACAATAATTTGTAGCGGAAGTTTAAAAGTCATTACATTTTTGAAAATCGAGTTTATTTTCTCAAAAATGTTTGATTGTATAAAACAGTTGTTTTTGTAAACTATTTTTTCGAACGTCGCATGAAATCTCAAATCTAAACCAAATCCAAAAATAAAATCCAAAAGTCCAGAGAGTTCCAAAATTAAAAAACTCTCCAAAAACCAGGAAGTTAAGTAAATATTTATAGTAAATGAAATTTACGGACAAGTGGTCACAACTGAGCCTCCGTCACACCGACCCGACTAAGTCTGAAGGTTACCTGAATAGAACAAACCAACAGAAAGTGAGTTTTAAAAACTCAGTGTGTAACTCAACGGAAACATAAATTCAGATTTTATCGCATAACAGAACAGATACAGACATAAATCCTTAACAAAATTAGATTATCAACAGAATCATACAAATGCAGATATACAAAGTCTTACCCCCATCCTCTACACACTAACTCCAACCATCTCAACACACCACGTGAGGTATAAAACACCTACCTAGCCTTACACACTAATAGTGTCTATAGGACACTTCTTAGAGTAATCGAAGTCATGCTGCCAGTATACTGGTGAAATATCGCCTCACAGATTACTTCCTCCACATATTACATATCCCGCCCTATAGTAAAAAACAACAGAATACCAGATACTAGAATTATTATATCAACATGCTCGTATAACAGATAGTAGACATGCATATACATAATAGATCTCATGCTTTAAGGCTTATCTAAGCCTATACCGACCCCACGGTAGACCCACAGTCAATGGGTACGACATGTACGACCCTAGGGAAAAAATTTAAAACTTCAGCCCACATGCCCGTGTGGCCTACATGCCCAAATTTAGCCTAGGCTGTGTGACCCACACAGCCACACATGTCACACAATCGTGTGTCACACACGGCCTACCACACAGCCAAGCACACGCCCGTGTGGCGTCGACAGGCTAGATTTTTAGCTTTTGCCAATTGTTATTTTCTGGCCTTTTCGTTACGCACCTAGTTCGTTTTTTATGTGAAAGCAATCCTAAGACCTTCGAAACTTGAAAACAGTATCCCAACAAATATTTAGCAAACAATTTATGAATTCGACAACAAACCCGAACAACGCACACGAACTTATCGACGATAAAAACAACCACTATCACTGATTAGGCTGTTGGAGCAAAATTCACTGCTTCACAGTCTTCTTCTATGCAACATGGTCATAGGATTTCAATTCTTTAACTACACACCGAACCCCAATGATTAGAACAATCAATTTATTGAAATAATAGAGAGAAAAAGAAATAGGAATTCGCAAAGGAAAAGAAGAGGAAGAGAAGAAACCAAACGTCAGAAAAGAAAATTTGAGAAAAAAAAGAAAAAATAAAAAATTAAAATTAAAATTAAATTAAAAGAATATCCCAACACTCCATTAACTAACAAATCCCACTAAACTGACCCACTAACTCCCAAGCACTACCACAAACTTCCAATCCCACTAAACTTCTACTACATAAAAGGGCACACTATCAGAAACAAAAATAACATCCTTCACTGATACAGGGGTTTGAACACAAGACCATAAGGTAAGCTGACCCCTTATCGCTTGAACCAGCATGCTCATTCTAGTATAAGTAGACCAAAAATATAACATAAGCCCACCCAAAAGGGATAAGGCTAGGATAAAAAATAGCAGAATTTCCGAAAGTGAGACTTGAACCCAAGACCTCAAACATACCCTAAAATCAGTTAACCACTAAAGCAAATACATATTTATGACAAATTCGTAAAAACAAAATTAAATAAATCAGGGCGATACAAATCTACCCCTTAAAAGAAATTTCAGCCTTGAAATTTACCTGATCCAAACAAATGAGGATATTGCTGACGAATCGAGTCCTTAGGTTCCCACGTGGCTTCTTCAGTGCCATGATTCCGCCACAAAATCTTAACTAACAAAATAGATTTTTTCTCAAAATTTTCACATCTCGATCCAGAATCTGAACTGGCTCTTCCTCAAATGTCAAATCTGGTTTAACCTCAATCTCTTTAACGGAAACAATATGAGATGGGTCAGACTGATACTGCCTTAACATAGAGACGTGAAATACGTCATGAATATGGTCTAGCTCTGGAGGTAACTCAAATTGATAAGCAACCGGTTCCACACGCTTCAGAATCCAATACGACTCAATGAACCTAGGGCTCAACTTGCCCTTGCGTCCAAACCACAGAACCTTCTTCCACATAGATACCTTCAGGTTTGGGGTGTTACAAAAATTGGTTTTAGTTTCGAAACTTTATTATTTTAGGGCCCATGTATCTATACCTTCCCCCTGGGATCTATACATTGGGTTAAATTAAGGCAAAAATAATTAGAAAAACTACTAAAACCCATCTACATTGATTCAAAATAGTCCAACACTCCAAAACAAATTCAATTCACCTTAAACTCATTTAATTTCATCACAATAGCCATATAATAATATCATATATGCATGCATATGTTAAACCCTTATAAATTTGTTTCAAATACTAACAAATTATGTCGTTAGATCACCAAAGAAACAAGGTTTTTTTCAAATTTTGCATTTTAGTCCATCTAACATTCACATATTTAGTCAATTTTTAAAATTCACCACTATTACCTAACCTGATTCATCATTGTACCTAGCTCTGAGACAAAACACAACTGTTATAAAACTTTTCATTTTTAGAGAAGTCATAATTGAATTTTTAAAATTTAGGAAGGGCCTAAATACAATTTAACTATTGAATTAACTTAAAACTTTATGATTTCTAAGATGACAAAAGGGGTAATATTTTTTGGGGGTCCTGGATGTCATGTATGAATATGTTAAAATTTACTTATAGTGTTGGGGATCGACCCGTATAAACAATAAAATAGAAAAGGTAGAGAAGATTGAACACAAATATTTAAGTGGAAAACTCCTCCTCCGAAGATAAAAACCACGACTGATGGTCACTAAACTAACTATAATTACGACAAAGGCAAGGTCATCTATCGAACAATAGTATAGCTATGGTGAGTAGGGAATATCGTATCCACGAGGACTAATAGTACTAGTAATTACCGTTTTTCTATTATTTAGCTGAAAAATTGGAGTGATTATTTTTAATCTAAATTTACTAATCTAATTTAACTAAGAACACAACAGAAAATGAAATAGGAAAATAATCGAAGATCACCAATGAGAAAGACAATACCTAGGAAAGAATCCACCTAGACTTCACCTATTATTTTGAATCTGAATTAAACGATTTATTCACTTGTGTCTTAATCCGTAAAAATCCCTAAATTATGTTAAAATCTCTTTTGAGAGTAAGAACAATTGACTCTAGGTTGATTAATTGAAATCTCTTTCTAATTAAAACCCCTATCATCGCATTAACTCGATCTATGGTTTCCCCTATTAGATTCAACTCTAATCCGGTAGATTTATGTCATCCTATTTCTAGGATTGCGTGCAACTCCACTCAATTATGTTAGATCTACTATTAAATAGGGACTTTTGTTCCACAGAAATAAGCACATTAATTGAGAACAAGAATCAAGTATTTTTCATGTAAACCAGAAATCAAATAATAAGATTCATCATTGGTTTCATCTTCCCTAGATTCCCTAAGTTTCTAGGGAATTTAGTTCATAATCCGGAATGAAAACATCTCAAAGCTAGGATAACAACAAGACATAAAGAAACTTAATAAAACTTCGAAGGAGATTAAATGAAGATCTTCAATTTTGAAGGAGATCCAGTTTTAAGTTGATTTCGATGGCGTTCTTCAAATGTTTTTTTCAATTTTCTCTGCGTGTCCCCTTAGGCCTTCTTCTAATTGATATTTATAGACTTTAGAATGCTCAAAAAACCTAACAATTGGTTTTTTCCACGTATTTGGGAAGCAGGGTGTGATATCGACAAGGGCTGGCACATGGGCGTGTAGCCAGCCCGTGTGGAAATGCCCAGGCCGTGTGGATCTTGTAAACAGCTCTATTTGTCCAATTTTGGCTTGTTTTTCACTCATTTTGCTCCCAAATGTTCTCCTTAGCATAAAGATACGAATTTAATAGATTAAGAGCATCAAATTCACTAATTTACATAATTAATCATCCAAAAATGCATCAAGAATGGGATTAAAAATATGTTACTTTTATGATATATCAACGACAAAGGAGGCTTCGGCTTTTCACTAAATGATTAAACAAACGAGAGTACAATATGGAGAAAATAAATCTAAATGTGCTAAACATACAAAGTAAAACCCTGAAAACAAATCCCTAACTCGGGAACAAATTACTCCATAGTTATCACAAAACTCTCACCAAAACTCATATGCAACTGCATCTTGTCACCCTCAAGAAAAGCTTTTGCTAATTAGCATGTCAAAATAGTGATATACTGGCAGACTAAAGAATAAATAGAACTGATGTCACGACAAAAAGGAGCACGACGTCGTGATGATGCGACGGATGACGTCTCGACTAGAAGATATGCCTCGTCACGACGTGGCAACATGTAATCAACTTAGATTGGGTTTCTTCTTCTATTAAACTTTGTTATATTTTCCCAATTAAATTATGATTAATCTAGGAATATTTTAAGTCATATTAGAACTTTAATATTAGTCTATTTAAAGGGACTTTGTAACCCTATTTTATGAGTTAATAGAATATCTCTTATGTGAGATCTGATTAAGAGTTTTGGGGAGAGTTTTTTAGAGAGATTTGTATTCAGGTTTTGGGTTTTACTCATTTAGGTTATTTTCTCTATCTTGTACTTTTTGTTTATTTTCTCATCATGTGAAGTCTCCTTTTCTCATAGTTTTCATCCTCTTCGGAGGATTTTCTACGTAAAATACTTATGTTCATTCTTCTTCACTTTTACTATCCCAATATTTATACGAGTTGATCCCCAACAAATTGCTATCAGAGTCTGGTTCAGCTTTCGCAGATCAACTTGTTATGGATGTAAACAATAAGATTCGACATCAAAAAGTTCAACGGGTTCACAAATTCCAATTTGTGGAAAGTTCAGAGGACAACTATTCTAATTCAAAACGACTTAAAAATAGTCATTACCAGGAAAAAGCCTGAAAATCTTAACCAATCAGAATGAAAAGAACTTGATGAGAAGACTTTGTCAATAATTCAGTTATGCCTCACTAACAATGTACTGCATGAGGTACTTATAGAGAAAATGACAGCAGCCTTATGAAGAAAATTAGAAGCTCTTTATATGACAAAGTCTCTCGAAAATCACTTGGTATTAACAAAGGTGAGAACCCTAGGGGTCACATCAGCCAATTTGTTACTCTCTTGAACAATCTGATAAACTCTCATTTGAAGATGCAAAAGGTAACTTGTTAAATAAGGAAAAACTTAATAATGAGTTAGGTTCGGGTATCAAGTTTGGCAGTCAAGCCTCACTTTTGGTTTCTAGAGGCAGGCAATAGTCTAAGGATTCAGGCTAGAATAAATCTAGGTCAAGATCGTAGTTGAGGAATCGTGACAAAACATGTCACTACTACAAGAAGTTTGGGTCATATTAACGCATAATGTTATAAGCTAAAAAATAAAAACATGAGGGTTGCTGAGAGTGACAAGAAACGGAAGGCTGACAACAATGGTGATGATTGGTTATTTGTGCTTACGACCGAAAGGTCTAAACTTACGTCCAAGGGGATTCGAGATTCAGGGTGCTCTTTCCATATGTGTCCAAACAAGGATTTGTTTTCCACACACAATCCAGTTGAAGGTGGAGTTGTGCTCATTGGAAAAAATTCTCCCTATAAGGTAGTCGGTGTTGGTACCGTTCAGATCAGGATGCACAATGGACTCCTTAGGATATTATTAGATCTTATGCTTTTGCCTGATTTAAAGATAGATCACGTCTCTTTGGAAAATTTACACTCAAAGTATTGTAGGATCGTCATTGAGTCCTGCGACATTAAGTTATCTCAAGGAACTCTCATTCTGATGAGAGGTCAAAAGATCGGTAGGCTTTATGTTCTGCAGGGCTCAACGGTGATTGGTAATGTCACACCCCAAATTTTACGAATTCGAGATGATGGCAAATAGATGTGAAGATTATCTATTTTTTGCACACAATGGTAATTAGTCCACCAATTTATAAGCTTCTGATGAACTAATGTTTGGCGCATAGATTATCTGCCCATAGAAGTATCTCAGTATTTAATTCCGTAGTATTCTTCAATGGAAGAAGGAGTACGAAAAATGAAGAATAAGCCTCATGAAGGTTACCACCAAAAGTATCATACTTTTAGTTTGCTTGGGCACTATCTAAAGTAGATTTTAGTAATGAGATCTAGTTAGGAACCAACTGAATTGAGTGGTCAAATAACATCTATACAGGATTATCGTTTATTATTCTCTTGGTTTTTGTAGGGTGTTAAAGGGAAAAATTCTATAAGCATTTGACACTTGTCAAGATCCATTACGAGGAATTGAGAGTAAATATACATAAGAAGCATATAAATAGTTAGTTATGAATAAGAGGCCCTTCATAAGGGTTGTGTGTAGTTGAGATGTTAGCAATCTATCTGTAAATGGGTTTTAAAGGTGAATCCATATTCTTTTAAGCAGTTGTTGCTACTAGTTAGTGAAGGATGTTTGAGTTTAGAACTCCAAACTACAGTATGAATGAGTATTAGGTGAGTCTCTATCCTGAGTCCTACATGTTAATTGTTCAAGTAGAAATATATATGATGATAAGAACTCAGATAATTGGTAGGCATGTGAAGCATAGTAATGTCGTTGCATGTTCACGTTTGAGGTAAATGACTTACTATATTAATAAAATGATGTGTGATGTAAATGCATGAGAAACCAGGTTGGGAAATGTGAATTTGGTTAAGAGAACATGGACAAGTCAGGTATGAAAATGAATTCGAGTAAGTGTAATCTGTGTTGGATAAGCCAACATCCATCTATGATGCCTCTGGTAGGGCAGGTAAATTGCTAACCAGAAAGGTAGCTCATGTTGACGATAAGTATATTCATGGTGATGCCTCTAGTGAGATGAGGATTGGACTGGCATATCACAACAGGAAAGTATGTATAAGACCATGTGGCTGAGACCCAAGGCATTGTATGATAACAAAAATATTTATGGTGATACCTTCGGAGAGATGTAAATCGGACTGGCAGATCACGACATAAAGATATATATAAGACCATGTAAGAGAAACCTCATGGCATTTTCTCAGAAAGTCCAACAGGACAATAAATATGTAACTCTATGCGATGCCTGTGTGGTGTGATTTGCTAAGCCTTAGAGGTTTATTTCTGTATTGTCTTTGTAGTGAGTCCTGAAACATCTATATGGCATATTCGATGATCCCTGTATGGTAGAATCTGGTTAACTACCATTGTGGCAAGATTTGAGTAAGTTCTTGATTTCTTCAATAATTAATTCTATGACAATGATCTGATAAGTTTTAAGATAAAATGGCTTGGTTAATTCAGTGATGAAATTGAATGTGCTTTGAGAGGTATTTCTTGAAAGAGAGTCTACATCTGTATTTCTAAAGAAGAAATCTGCCGTAGTAGTTTGTTTGTACAGGGGCTTGGTGTATTTGTAGTTATGAAAGTTTAAGTGTTCGCTAGACCTGAGTTTCACTACGCTATTTAAGAAAGTAAATTGAGTTACCTAGTAACCACCACATTTCAATGGTTTTCATGTCTCTTATAGAGGCATCTGGATCCTATCTCATGATATGTAACTTAGTCATCTTGAATCATTTTATATGGTATGGAACATTTCGTTATCAATATAAGATATGATTTGGGTTGATTCAATATGTGACCAAATTGGTAATCAGATAGCTACCAGAGTCAATATGAGAATCTGCTAGAGTTAAGATCAATATAGAGTTCAACTTAAGAGACCTGTTAATTTTACTATCCACTAAGAGTAGTAACTATGAGTACCCACCCTGAGGAAAAATGTATTCTATGTCTATTTGAAGGAGACTTCGTTGATGGTAGGTTCTTTATGGATATTCTTTGAAGAGGTACATTTACTGAAAAGAAAATGAAATATGTATTGATTAATGGAATATGGAATCAGACCAAAGAATGATTCATGAATAAGTCAAGTAAGGAAGTTGATGAATATGTATACGCCGAATAGGAAAGTATTTCCTAAAGACCGAGATCAAATCCAAAATCTTCAAGATAAGAAGTCCATTTAGAAAGGCTTCAAGGTAATCTGGGGTAAAACTCACTAAGTTTGTGTGAACTTACAAGTTTTTGTTCATGTTCTTCTGTAAGAGTGAGCCAGGGATGCGACAGAGTAGCAGCGAGTTGGGATATTATGCATATAAAGGACATCTTACGAGTACACTACGCAATAAGAGTCTTTTTTAATAAAGTTTATGTTTTAATGTCATAAATTGTTTAACACTTTAATGAAATTATGTTAAACCTTCTTTTATATTAATGAAAAGTAAATAAGAATATGCTTAAAAATATTTTATGCCTACTGCTTAGAATTTTGTTAAGTGTTTTGCGTTGTAACATCCAATATCATGATCATCGTGACGGGTAAAGGGTGTTACAGGTAAAGCAAAAATTTCCTCATCTATTAAGGAGTTGGATTCTACTCGTTTGAAGCACAAGCGGTTTAGTCATACAAGGGAAAAAGGTATGATTGTTTTGAATAAGAGAGATTCTCTTTCAGGTGCAGGAGTTGGAAAAATAGAGCATTGCGTTTATGGGAAGCAAAAATGAGTTAGCTTTGATTTGGCAGTTCAGAAAACTAAAAGTCTTCCAGTTTCAAAGTCTTCTAGTTTCAACGTCCAAGAACTGCTTGGAATCAGTTAAGTATACTGCATAATCAAGTTGGACCCCTGAAGGGGCTCATCAAAGAAAGTGTTATGAAAATACGAGTCAATGTGAAGATTTGTGGGGTGTGCCTCACATTTTTAGGCAAGCCAGAGAAGAAACAAAATCAACGTCATGACAATGAGGAGCACAAATGCGATGGATGACATCCCGAAGAGGCGGTATGTCTCACCACAACATGGTGACGTGTATTCAACTCAGACCACGTTTTTTCTCCTAGTTAAACTCTACTATCTTTTTCCCAATTAAATTTTGACTAATCTAGGGCTTTAATATTAGCCTATTTAAAGGGTCTTTGTAACCCTTTTTTAGGACTTAAACAAATATCTCTTATGTGAGATTTGATGAAGAATTTTAGAAAGAGTTTTTTAAAGAGCTTTGTATTCGGGTTTTGCTCATTTAGGTTATTTTTTCCATCTTGTACTCTTCATTTATTTTCTCATTAAGTGAAGTCTCCTTTTCCCATGATTTTTATCCTCTCCGGAGGAGTTTTCCTCGTTAAATAGTTGTATTCATTCTTCTTCACTTTTACTATGTCATTATTTATATGGTTAGATCCCTAACATAAAGTTAATCAGTAAAATTTATATAATTTCATATATTCTAATTAGGGGTATAATCAAGTTGAGCAGAATTATATATAATTGATCTACTTGAGCTCTACTAAACTCATTTACTAATTTTTGTGCTCGAGCTCAACTCCATAACTAAGCTTAAGGTTAATAATATATATTAAGAACAATAACGTAACTTAATAATATTAAAATATGAAAAGTTCAATAAAGCTTCTGAGCTTGAATTCGGCTTGACCAATAGCTTAAGTTCAAGCTTAGACTGATAATTATCAAGTTTAAATTTTTTATGTCAAACTTAAGTAGCTTGTGAGTATCATTATTTTCTTTACGTCACTAATCCTAAGCATATTTTTATCATATGAAATCAATATAAAATGAATTATAATATTTTCAACACAAAATTCATGTGAACACGAAAAACTTTTTTTATATGATTTTATAATAATTTGCACATAAAAGCCCACAAAGTTTGAGAAATGAACCTAAATTATATTTCTTTTTATTAAAAAAATTGGTTGGCAAGGGAAGGGAAGTTGTAAAAGTGAAATTCTGGCAATTGAACGGACAACCTTTTTAGTTGTTGTAAAAATGATGCATAACCTAACCTATTATTGTCAATATTTAATTTCAATTGACAAGTTCTCAAGCAAGCTATTTTAAATGAACTTTTCATTTTTTAAATGCATAAATTATTATTTTCTCTCGAAAAATAGTCATATGTTTTCTGTAAATATATAAAATCTTACTCAATTATTTCATGCAATGTTTTATATAATATGAATTATATAATACATTATTTAATTACATATATTTATAACCCTATTTATAGCTTGAGTTGATTGTCCATGGTGAAATAAAACCCTTATAGCAAAGAGTTAGATTGAAGATTGCAAAATGTTTAACTTTGAAGCTAAAGTATTTGCAAAAGAAATCATCAAACCATCTTCACCAGAAATCCATGGCATGAAACCTTTCAAACTCAATATCTTTGACCAACTCACCCCAACAACTTATGCCTCATTCATGGCATTTTACCCCTTGATTGAAGCCAATTTCACTACCACCAACATCTTGCCTCATCTAAAGACCTCGCTTTCTGAAACCCTAAACATCTTATATCCAATTTCTGGTCGGATCAAAGATAACATATTCATCGATCATTTCCATGAAGGTGTGCCATTTTTATCAGCCCAAGCTGGTTGTCGATTGTCTGAGTTTCTTAAGCACCATGAGGTTAAGTTATTAAACAAATTGCTTCCATGCCAACCTTTCTCCAAGGAATTCAACAATGAGGCTCCCCTCCTTGTGTGCCAAATTACTATGTTCACTTGTGGCGGGATAGCTCTAGGCGTTGTCTTTTCTCATAAGATCTTTGATGCGGCAATAATCTTTCATTTACTCGATGTTTGGAGCAAAATCACTCGAGGATCCCATCATCATAATGTTGGGTTTCATGGTTTAGCGAACGCATCGATGTTGTTTCCACCGAGAAATGAAGTTTCACAACATTACTTGTCAAAGGTGGAAAACTTGTGGTTCACGGAACCTTACAATTCCATTACAATGAGATTCACATTTGATGCCAAATCCATAGCTGAACTGAGGGCTATTGCTAAAGGTGAACTTGAGGCTATGCCGTCTAGGATACAAGCTGTATTGGGTTTTATCTGGAAATGTTCCATGGCAGCATCGAGGATGATCTCAGGATCCTTTAAACCATTTGTATTAGCTCAAGCCGTGAGCCTTAGGCCAAGAATGAACTCGAATATATTACAAAATTCGATTGGAAACTTGTTTTGTTGGACACATTGTGTTACAAATCTTACCGATCAGATCGACACCGAACTATTTGAGTTGGTCAAGTTGATGAGAAAATCTATCCTGACTATCGATGATGAATACTTGAATGCATTACAAGGAGAAAAAGGGTTTAAAATCATAGGTGAGTACATTAACAAGCTTGAAACCATGTTTTCCATTGAAAAGCCAGATTTCTTTTCCTCAACAAGTTGGGTCAATATCAAGTATTACGAACTCGATTTCGGATGGGGCAACCCGCAATGGGTTGCTCCGTTCGGGGAAGCCGGGTCTGAGTTCAATAACAATGTGGTTTTCATTGAAACAAAGTGTGGCAAAGGCATCGAAGCTTGGATAAC
Organism: Gossypium raimondii; assembly: GCF_025698545.1. Taxonomy (NCBI): domain Eukaryota; kingdom Viridiplantae; phylum Streptophyta; class Magnoliopsida; order Malvales; family Malvaceae; genus Gossypium; species Gossypium raimondii. The sequence continues at coordinate 55,237,650 of NC_068574.1, forward strand.
ATTGGATGAAAAGAGGATGCTTGTGTTGGAAAAAGATGCAGAGTTTCTCAAATTTGCAACTCCAAACCCCGAGATTTCAAGCCTTTGATGTGATTGTGTTCAGTTTCTAATGCTTATCAAATGTTAAATTTGTCGAAATAAATGGTTTAATTTTAAATCTAAATATTTTATGTTCCATTGGTAGTTTTTTTTTAATCAATCATTGTTATGTTCCATGGCGTGGTTCATATATTACATTTATGCTTCACTAAAAAGTGGACTATTTAATGGTTAAAATATACTATTAGTCCTTACATTTCTATAGAATTTGAGATTTATTCCATGTGCTTTAAAACTTAAAATTTCAATCATCCTGCTTTTTTTATTTTAAAATTTTAATCCTATCACCATTTTTGTTGGTAGTTTTTCTTAAAAATTTTCAACTTAACACATTTATTTTCTGCTAGGCATACATCACATAATATGAAGACGACTTAATCAGCATGCCAAGTTGATAAATTTTGCTAGGAGATACTAAAAATGTTGGTAATTGGATTGAGATTTTTTAATGAGATTTTTAAAAGGTCGTAGGGGCTTTATTATTTTTTTTAAAAAAATTAATAGTTGGGTGACTAAAATAGAACGAAAGGCATAGTTGGGTGACCATTTATATAGTTTATCCATAAAAAATAATTTTCAGCATTTCCCACATCGTTATTTAACAGAAAATTTTAATAGAGTGGTTAATTTGCATGTCTCGAAATGTATAAAAGCTAATTTCACCATTTTTGCAATTAGTGAGATGGAAATGCAATCCACCGGGTTTCCCTATTACTTTTACAACTTGGCAAGTATTTTTCATTTTCTTGATGTGATAGAAGCAAGTAAGGGCAACCCTATTATATATCCCCTTAAAAATTATAATATTATAAATTAGTATAATAGTAAAATTACATGTCTAAAAAAAGAATTCTTCAATTTTGATTCTCAATAAAATTCATAACGTCACCCTAGAGCTTACTACTTTATTCACATTAATAAAATATCCTTTTTTTAAACAAATAAAATATCCTATTTAAACAAAAATAATGGGATGAAAATTTTGGAATGATGTATATTTGTAGTTTAGGTAAATTATGTTAGTTGTGGAGGTCTATGAATATGATTGATAACTAATATACATACATTAAGGAAAATTTTGGTAGGGTGGAAACTTAATTACATTAGTGCCAAAGTCTATGAATAGAATTGGTCACAAAATTTTCCTCTCACTAAAAGGAAAAAGAAAAGGAAAATTTATAGAATGTATATTACAAATTCTATAGGTTTATGTACATGATGGATAATAAACAAATAATGAAGGTGAAAGGTTAGATTCAATTAAGAAAAGAGATGAATTTCAAATTAATTTAGAATACACATTTGGTTTTGCTTCCAAAAATTGGGTTAATTTTAAATATATTTATATACATGTGTTGTAGATATAATTATTTAATTCTTTTAAGTAAATAAAGATGTCTAAAATAACATATACACAATATAATAGGGTGAAGCAGAAATTTTATTAGGGATAAATTTTTTATTATAAAATTGCGAGAGAGGTAAATATGTAATTTCTACATTGTGTTAACATAAAAAAATTATAGTTTTTTCAAGGGAAACAATAAACTTGTAAGACCCCTATACCTAATTTGGCCCTTGGAACTCGAAATAGAAATATTACATTCGGTGCCAAAGCAACCTTGGCTATTTACCATGTATTGTGAACATTAAAAGATAAAATTTCTTTTAAACAATCCAATAATATTATATTAGAAGTTCAAGGGCATTACTGGTTAATCGAGTACGTTTAGAAATGATTTAAATATGATTTTCAATCCATACTGGGGACAAGTATCGATACTAAAACATGAGGTAACGAGACCTATATAAAAGTATCTATACCTCTTATGAGTATCGATACAAAAATAGCATTTTGGAACTCCAAAATTTCAAAATTTTGATGAAAGTATCGATACCTTAGGCCTAGGTATGGATACCCAGCTTTTAATATCGACACCAAAATTTCTTTTTGTTTCGAGAATTTTTTTATTTTAGGGCCCAAGTATCGATACCTTACCCCCTGGTATCTATACATTGGGTTAAATTAAGGCAAAAGCAATTGGAAAAACTACGAAAAACCATCTGCATTGATTCAAAACAGTCCAACACTTCAAATCCAATTCAATTCACCTTAAACTCATTTAAATTCATCACAATAGCCATATAATAATATCATATATGCATGCATATGTTAAGCCCTTGTAAATTAATTTTAAATACTAACAAATTATGTCGTTAGATCACCGAAGCAATAAGGTTTTTTTCGAAGTTTTCATTGTAGTTCATCTAACAATCACCTATACTAAGAAACTATATAAATGCTATACTAACCCTAAAATTCTTGCATTCAATCTTGTTACTTGGAGTGTTGATGAGATGGGATGCACTCGACCTCGATATTAGCCCAACGAGATCTATTGTACCTACGCGTTAGAAAATTAACACGATAAGTCTGTGAAGACTTAGTAAGTACTTCAAGATTTTAAAAATCTAATAAAAATAAAGTTAAATTGTATTCATTGTATACACATACTTCACAGAAAATTTAGTCCCTGAAGTGCAACATTTTCTTTTCTAAATTCATACTTACCATTACTTATCGTAACCCATAAATTGACAATAGTTGAATTACGAAACTGTAGCCTAATGTAGACTAGCTGAACACCTAGGATAACGAAAATGAATCGATAATGCATTGTTAATGCGTATCATATATCACTAAGCACATAGTGCAAATAACAATAAGCACCGAAGTGCAAAATAATATTCTATAAGCACCAAAGTGCAAATTTTACAATGATAAGCACCGAAGTGTGAAATAGTACGATAAGCGCGCTAATTTTCCTTATTGGCATGTCATCAATGTCCTAATAGTTCGGGACCTCATCTACATGGGTTTTTCTTATTATTAAACCTTTACATTCATTCAGTTGACAGAAATAATACAACATTGTATTTTTCACGATCTAGTCCTTATCACAATAATAGCACTAAATCTTGTAAATTCTATTCACTTTCATCACATACAACACCATAATTTTTATATTAATTATCTAAATTCACTTTCCACATATTCACAATATCATAAAATATTTTAATTTCTTTCAATTTAGTCATTTTCACTATCACCATAATTCATCATATAATGGTACACAAAACTACAATTTATAGTATTTACATTACTTACCTCTACTAAATACTTCTAATAACATCATTAGTATAATAATTAAACTACTTATAATTAAGATAATTATCTAATTAAAATAAATTAAATAATACTAACTACTTGAAATACTTACAACCAAAATTTGAAATGATGTGTTCCTCCCTTTTTACTCTTTGACCTTCTCTTTTCCTTTTCCTTCACTTTTGTCCTCAAACTTCTTCCCTTTTCTTCAACAAAAATTAAACACATAGTATTCATATGTTAAAATCTAATCAAACAACTTTCCTATTCCATATAGTGAAATAAACATGAATGTTATGAGTTTCATCATTTCTTACCTTAATTTCTTAAAATCACCAACTAATTCTTACTTTCTCTCTCGTTTAACTCATTTATGGAAGCTCTTCTCACAAAATTAAGGTTTCTACTAGCTTTATCTATTGTTTTTACTAAAAAAAAACATCAAAGAAATGGAAGAAAATAAGCTTGAAATGGCTAACAATAGTGGAAGGGACCTAATGGAATAAAAAGAAAACTTGGTGAAGAAGAGAAGAAGGTGATGATTGGCTTGCGAGATGAATGACTTTCTCTTTCTCTCCATCTGTCTGCACATTTCTTAAGAAAAATCTCATGATTTTTATTTTTAAAATGGCCAAATTGCTAGCTAGTCCTTTGGCCTTTCATCTTTACATTTTGACCCTAATGATTACTCCTATAAATATCTTATTTAAATACTACTATTTTACCCTTAATCAACTTCACAATTCCATGTATGAATCATATTTTAGTGTGGCAAAATTTCCTATTAGTCCTTCCTTGTTTTTCCACTACTTACATAAATTCTCAAAACCTTCTAAATTTCTACTTCCACCACAACAATTTTTTTACTCTTTCAATTTAGTCTAAGCTTCTACTTAAATTTTCCTATCTCAAAAATATTTTTTGATTTTCTATCAGGTATAAGTACTTCCTAATTTATTACTCAAAATTCCTATTTAGTCAAATTTTAAAATTTACTACTATTCCTAACCCGATTCATTACTGTACTTAGCTCCGAGACAAAATGCAACAGTTACAAAATTTTTCATTTTTGGAGAATTCATAATTTGTGCTCTTCACCAAACACTTTAAACCCCTCCGATTGTTCAATTAAAATTTCTTCCTAAAGAAAATCATTCAGAAAAGCAGATTTAACATCTAATTGGTGCACTTTCCATTGTTTTTGAGCATTCAAGGAATATAAAAGCTTTATAGTTGTCCAACTTTGCAACTGGTGCAAAGGTTTCTGAAAAATTAACATCATACTGATGCGGTCGTTGAAAGCACCAAAAATATCCTATCCCTAATAAATAATGAAAAATAATAATAAAAGGGAAGTAGGGTCAAATCCTCAGGGACTGGATTTGCACAATGTCTTGTTCCATGAAATCCCAAGCAGAATCTTGCCCAAGAAAACCTGCGTTCTTGGAAAAAGATAAGAAAACAACAGAATTAAAGGTTTAGATCTGGAAACGAAAAATAAAATAAAAAAGAATTAAGAATATTGAATCGAAAATTTGAGAAATTAGAAATAGAGTTGAGAGAAAGGAAATTCTTATGGAAGGTTCAGCCTCCAGTTGTCTCGTTCCGCCTTGGGTTCAATCATCGGCTTTTAGATGATCCTTCCCAAACCAAATAAGCCAGTTACAGTGGAAGAGGATGTCTACGACCACCAGCTCCAAGGATTTAGACTTACGATTTAGTGGAACCTGACTCTAGCCAACAATCGCTTCTGTGGGATAGTCTTATGCTAGATCAACGCTTCTCAATGGTGAATCCCATGCCATTTTGTCTCTTGGGCTTGCTAACCTCTGACACAGTAAGCTAACGAACAGAATGTGCAACCATCCCAAAACATACAAAGCGGCTGCCTTTGCATACGTTGAAAAACTTACTTCTTAAAGGAAATGGACGGAAGCGTCAGCCCGGTATTGCGGAGAAATGATGAATACTCAACGAGGACTCTAAGCCTCAAGAACTTTTTTTGGGGAATATCGACAACCTTCGGCTAGATGGTTTAGTGGCTCATGGTTGTGTTGGAAAAGAAAATAAATATAATAAAAATAGAGATTTTATTGAAAGGAAATATGAGAAGAACAAAAGCCTAGACTTTTAGGGAGAGAGTGTTTATAGAAAAAAAGATTGATGCCTTTTGAGTCACTTCACCCCCTATTTATATAGTGCTAGGGGAGATAGTGTAATCTTACTTAAACTCCAGAAGATAAATACATTTAATTGAAGATAAATAAAGTTAAATAAAATAAAATTATAAAATTAAATAATCCTTAATAATTATCTTAATATTAATTATCCTAATATAATTAAAATAGAGTTTGATAGAATAAAATCTCTTCTTTTTACATTTCAACCCTTGTGTCCTTTATGCTTACACTTTTGGCACCAACTTTTCCTTGTGTCGCACATTGGCCCATTTTATCTCTAATTTCACACTTTTGGCCCTTAATTTTGCTTTTGCCTCAAATTTAGTCCCTATGAGATAAAAGATCATAAATAGCTCAAATTAGCTGGATCATACTCAGAATAAATACATAGTCAATACATAAAAATATGTTATTCTAGAATGTTATCACATACTGTTGGTTGTATCCTTTCACAACCAGTCTTGCCTTGCGCTTATTTAATGACCCATCAGCATTGTACTTGGTTCTGAAAATCCATTTTACACCAATGATTCTTTTCTGGACTGGCTTATCATCCAGTTCCCATGTGTCATTCTTGTGTATCATCTCCATTTCTGCTTGCATTGCCCTTTTTCAACAATATTCTAAGCAGTTTCATCAAATCTTGAAGGTTCCAATATAGCCATATAACATCTTTAATAGATATTAGTGACAGTTCTTGTAACTCTAATAGGCACATCATTTTTTGAAAAGACCTCAATTTCTAAAACCTTGAACCTCTTATATCTATCTTCTGGTCGGATCAAAGATAACATATTTATCGACCCTTTCTATGAATATGTGCCATTTTTATCAGCTCGAGCTAGTTGTCGATTGTCTGAGTTTCTCAACAATGAGGCTCCGCTCTTTGTATGCCAAGTCACTATTTTTGCTTGTGGTGGGATAGCTCTACGTGTTGCCTTTTCTCATAAGATCTTTGACGCAGAATAATTGTTCATTTACTTAGTGTTTGGAGCAATATCTCTTGAGGATCCCATTACTATAGTGTTGGGTTTTATGGTTTAGTCGAGGCATCGATGTTTCCACTAAGAAATGAAGTTGCATAAGATTACTTGTCAAATATGGAAAACTTGTGGTTCATGGAACCTTATAATTCCATTACAATGAGATTCTCTTTTGATGCCAAATCCATAGTTGAACTAAGGGCTATTGCTAAAGGTGAACTTGAGGCTATGCCGTCTAGGATTCAAGCTGTATTGGGTTTTATCTGGAAACGTTCCATGGCAGCATCAAGGATGATCTCGGGGTCCTTTAAACCTTCTGTATTATCTCAAGACGTGAGCCTTAGGCCAAGAATGAACTCAAATTTATTGCAAAATTTGATCGGAAACTTGTTTTGTTGGAAACATTGTGTTACAAATCTTACCGATTAGATCGACACCAAACTATTTGAGTTGGTCAAGTTGATGAGAGAATCTGTCGTGACTATCGACCACGAATACTTGAATGCATTACAAGGAGAAAAAGGGTTCGAAATAATGAGTACATTAATCATCTTGAAACCATGTTTTCCATTGAAAAGCGAGATGCCTTTTCCTCAACATGTTGGGTCAACATCAAGTATACGAGCTCGATTTTCATCGAAAATGGGTCTGAGTTCAATAACAACATGGTTTTCATTGAAACAAAGGGTGGCAAAGGCATTGAAGCTTGGATGAAAAGAGGATGCTTGTGTTGGAAAAAGATGTAGGGTTCCTCAATTTTGCAACTCCAAACCCCGAGATTTCAAGCCTTTGATGTGATTGTGTTTAATTTCTAATGCTTATTAAATGTTAAACTTGTTGAAATGGTTTAATTTTAAATCTAAATATTTTATGTTCCATTGGGAGGTTTTTTTTTAATCAAGCAATGTTATGTTCTATGGCGTGGTCCTTATATTACATTTATGCTTTTGGTTCACTAAAAAGTGGATTATTTAATGGTTAAAATATACTATTAGTTCTTATATTTTTATAGAATTTGAGATTTAGTCCATGTGCTTTAAAAGTTAAAAATTCAATCATCCTACTTTTTTATTTTAATTTTTTTAATCCAAGCACCATTGCCGTTGGCAGTTTTTCTCAAAAATTTTCAACTTAACACGTTTATTTTTTGCTAGGCATACGTAACATAATATGAAAATGACTTAATCAACATGCCAAGTTGATAAATTTTGATAGGAGATACTACAAATGTTGGTAATTGGACTGAGATTTTTAAAAGTTCACAGGGGATTAATTATTTTTTTTCCAAAAAACTAATAGTTAAGTGACGAAAATGGAACAAAAGGCATAGTTGGGTGACCATTCATATAGTTTACCCATAAATTTTTTTAGCCACGTCGTTATTTAATAGAAAATTTTAATATAGTAGTTAATTTGCACGTTTCGAAATGTATAAAAGCTAATTTGACCTTTTTTCAATAGTCAGACCGAAATGCAATCCATCCTTAACTATAGGGGTTTCCTTAATACGTTTACAACTTGGCATGCATATTTCATTTTCATGATGTGATAGAAGCGAGTAAGGGCAACCTATTATAAATCCTTTAAAAATTGTAATATTTTAAATTAGTATAATAGTAAAATTAAATATCTAAAAAAAAATTCTTCAATTTTGAGTCTCAATAAAATTTCTGACTTCACCCTAAAGCTTACTACTTTATTCACATCGATAAAATATCCTATTTAAACAAAAAAAAAGTGGGATGAAAATTTTGTTATGATGAATATTTGTAGCTTAGATAAATTATGTTAGTTGTGGAGGTCCATGAATATGATTGATAACTAATATACATACATGAAGGAAAATTTTGGTAGGGTGGAAACTCAATTTTGTTAGCTGTCAAAGCCCATGAATAGAATTGATAACAAAAATTTCCTCCCACTAAAACGAAAAAAAAAAAGAAAAAGGAAAAATTATAGAATGTATATTACCAATTCTATAAGTTTATGAACATGATTGATAATAAATAAATATTGAAGGTGAAAGGTTAAAGTCAATTAGGAAAAGAGCAATTTCAAATTAATTAGAGTACACCTTTCATTTTGCTTCCAAAATTGGGTTTAATTTTAAATATATTTATGTAAATGTGCTGGAGATATAATTATTTAATTCTTTTAAGTAAATAAAGATGTCTAAATAACATATACACAACACAATAGGGGTGAAGCCAGAATTTTTTATATAGGGGTCAATTTTTTATTATAAAATTGCGAGAAAGGTAAATATGTAATTTCTACTTTGTGTTAGTATAAAATTTTACTGTTTTTTTTTTCAAGGGATTAAACAATAAACTTGTAACAGCCCTATACATAATCCGGCCCTTGGAACCCGAAATAGGAATATTACGTTCGGTGCCAAAGCAACCTTGGCTATTCAGTATGTATTTTTAACATTAAAAGATAAAATTTTCTTTTAAACAATCCAAGTTCAAGGGCATTACTGGTTAACCGAGTACGTTTACAAATAATATAAATATGATTTTCAATCAATATTGGGGACAAGTATCGATACTAAAACATGAGGTATCGAGGCCTATATAAAAGTATCTATACCTCTTAGAGTATCGATACAAAAATAGCATTTTGGAACTCCAAAATTTCAAAATTTTGATGAAAGTATCGATACCTTATCCCTAGGTATAGATACCTAGCTTTCAATATCGAGACCAAAATTGTAACAACCCAAACCCAACCTAGACGTTATTGTCGAATTTTGAGATGTTATGAAGAAAAATTAGAAATTTGTCTTATCCTTTAAAAACATCCTACCTCTTTATTTTAAAGAATATGTTGTTATACTCATTAATAAAACCACTGATTACTTCCTCTTTCGGACAAAACAATAATTTGCAGCGGAAGTTTAAAAGTCATTACATTTTTGAAAATCGAGTTTATTTTCTCAAAAATGTTTGATTGTATAAAACAGTTGTTTTTGTAAACTATTTTTTCAAACGTCGCATGAAATCTCAAATCTAAACCAAATCCAAAAATAAAATCCAAAAGTCAGAGAGTCCCAAAATTACAAAACTCTCCAAAAACCAGGAAGTTGAGTAAATATTTATAGTAAATGAAATTTACGGAAAAGTGGTCACAACTGAGCCTCCGTCGCACCGACCCGCCTAAGTCTGAGGGTTACCTGAATAGAACAAACCAACAGAAGGTGAGTTTTAAAAACTCAGTGTGTAACTCAACGGAAACATAAATTCAGATTTTATCGCATAACAGAACAGATACAGACATAAATCCTTAACAGAATTAGGTTATCAACAGAATCATACAGATGCAGATATACAAAGTCCTACCCCCATCCTCTGCACACTAACTCCAACCATCTCAACACACCACGTGAGGTATAAAACACCTACCTAGCCTTACACACTAAATAGTGTCTATAGGACACTTCTTAGAATAATCGCAGTCGTGCTGCCAATATACTGGGGAAATATCGCCTCACAGATTACTTCCTCCACATATTACATATCCCGCCCCATAGTAAAAAACAATAGAATACCAGATAAATTAGAATTATAAGATACCAGATACTAGAATTATTATATCAACATACTCGTATAACAGATAGTAGACATGCATATACATAATAGATCTCATGCTTTAAGGCTTATCTAAGCCTATACCGACCCCACGGTAGGCCCACAGTCAATGGGTACGTCATGTATGACCCTAAGGAAAAATTTTAAAACTTCAGCCCACATGCCCGTGTGGCCCACACGCCCAGATTTTGGCTAGGCTGTGTGACCCACATAGCCGCACACGTCACACGATCGTGTGTCACACACAGGCTACCACACGGCCAGGCACACGCCCGTGTGGCGTCGACAGGCTAAATTTTTAGCTTTCACCAATTGTCATTTTCTCGTATTTTCGTTACACACCTAGTTCTTTTTTATGTGAAAGTAATCCTAAGACCTTCGAAACTTGAAAACAGTATTCCAACAAATATTCAGCAAACGATTTATGAATTCGACAACAAACCCGAACAACGCACACGAACTTATTGACGATAAAAACAACCACTATCACTGATTAGACTGTTGGAGCAAAATTCACTGCTTCACAGTCTTCTTCTATGCAACACGGTCATAGGATTTCAATTCTTTAACTACAACCAAAACGCCAAATCAAAAGGAAAGAAAACCAAACCAAACGAACTTACAAACTTACCAAAACGAATGAAGAACAACCGGAACACCGAACCCCAATGATTAGAACAATCAATTTGTTGAACATAATAGAGAGAAAAGGCATAGGAATTCGCAAAGGAAAGGAAGAGGAAGAGAAGAAACCAAACGTTAGAAAAGAAAATTTGAAAAAAGAAAAGAAAAAATTAAAAATTAAAATTAAAATTAAATTAAAAGAATATCCCAACACTTCATTAACTAACAAATCCCACTAAACCGACCCACTGACTCCCAACCACTACCACAGACTTCCAATCCCACCAAACTTCTACTACATAAAAGGGCACACTTACAGAAACAAAAATAACATCCTGCACTGATACAGGGGTTTGAACACAAGACCATAAGGTAAGCTGACCCCTTACCGCTTGAACCAGCATGCTCATTCTAGTATAAGTTGACCAAAAATATAACATAAGCCCACCCAAAAGGGATAAGGCTAGGATAAAAAATAGCAGAATTTCTGAAATTGAGACTTGAACCCAAGACCTCAAACATACCCTCAAATCACTTAACCACTAAAGCAAATACATATTTATGACAAAATTCGTAAAAACAAAATTAAATAAATCAGGGCGATACAAATCTACCCCCTAAAAGAAATTTCAGCCTTGAAATTTACTTGATCCAAACAAATGAGGATATTGCTAACTCAGTGCCATGATTCCGCCACAGAATCTTAACTAACGAAATAGATTTTTTCTCCAAATTTTCACATCTCGATCCTGAATCTGAACTGGCTCTTCCTCAAATGTCAAATCTGGTTTAACCTCAATCTCATTAACGGAAACAATGTGAGATGGGTCAGACTGATACTGCCTCAGCATAGAGACGTGAAATACGTCATGAATATGGTCTAACTCTGGAGGTAACTCAAACTGATAAGCAACCGGTTCCACATGCTTCAGAATCCAATACGACTCAATGAACCTAGGGCTCAACTTGCTCTTACGTCCAAACCACAGAACCTTATTCCACAAAGATACCTTCAGGTTTGGGGTGTTAAAAAAATTAGTTTCATTTTCGAAATTTTATTATTTTAGGGCCCATGCATCTATACCTTCCCCCTGGGATCTATACATTAGGTTAAATTAAGGCAAAAATAATTAGAAAAACTACTAAAACCCATCTACATTGATTCAAAACAGTCCAACACTTCAAAACGAATTCAATTCACCTTAAACTCATTTAATTTCATCACAATAGCCATATAATAATATCATATATGCATGCACATGTTAAGCCCTTATAAATTCGTTTCAAATACTAACAAATTATATCGTTAGATGACCAAAGAAACAAGGTTTTTTTTTTTCAAATTTTGCATTTTAGTCCATCTAACATTCACATATTTAGTCAATTTTTAAAATTCACCACTATTACCTAACCTGATTCATCACTGTACCTAGCTCCGATACAAAACACAACTGTTATAAAACTTTTCATTTTTGGAGAAGTCATAATTGAAATTTTAAATTTTAGGAAGGGCCCAAACACAATTTAACTATTGAGTTAACTTAAAACTTTATGATTTCTAAGATGACAAAAGGGGTTATATTTTTCGGGGTTACTAGATGTCATGTATGAATATGTTAAAATTTACTTATAGGGTTGGGGATCGACCCGTATAAACAATAAAATAGAAAAGGTAGAGAAGATTGAACACAAATATTTATGTGGAAAACTCCTCCGAAGAAGATAAAAACCACGATTGATGGTCACTAAACTAACTATAATTACGACAAAGGCAAACTCATCTATCGAACAATAGTATAGCTATGGTGAGTAAGGAATATCGTATCCACGAGGACTAATAGTACTAGTAATTACCGTTTTTCTATTATTTAGCCGATAAATTGGAGTGATTATTTTTAATTTAAATTTACTAATCTAATTTAACTAAGAACACAACAGAGAATGAAATAGGAAAATAATCGAAGACCACCAATGAGAAAGACAATACCTAGGAAAGAATCCACCTAGACTTCACCTATTATTTTTAATCTAAATTAATTGATTTATTCACTTGTCTCTTGATCCGTAAAAATCCATAAATTATGTTAAAATCTCTTTTGAGAGTAAGAACAATTGACTCTAGGTTGATTAATTGAAATCTCTTTCTAATTAAAACTCCTATCGTCGCATTAACTAGATCTATGGTTTCCCCTATTAGATTCAACTCTAATCCGGTAGATTTATGTCATTCTATTTCTAAGATTGCATGCAACTCCACTCAATTATGTTAGATCTACTATTAAATAGGGAATTTTGCTCCACTGAAATAAGTAAATTAAACATGAATTAATATCCCAGAAATATTAAAACACAAAATAAACATACATAATTGAGAACAAGAATCAAGTATTTATCATGTAAATCAGAAATCAAATAATAAGATTCATCATAGGTTTCATCTTCCCTAGATTCCCTAAGTTTCTAGGGAATTTAGTTCATAATCTGGAATGAAAACATCTCAAAGCTAGGATAATAACAAGACATAAAGAAACTCAATAAAACTTCGAAGGAGATTAAATGAAGATCTTCAATCTTGAAGGAGATCCACTTTTAAGTTGATTCTGATGGCGTTCTTCAAATGCTTTTTTCAATTTTCTCTGCGTGTCCTCTTAGGCCTTCTTCTAATTGATATTTATAAATGTTAGAATGCTCAAAAAACCTAAAAAGTGGGTTTTTCCATGTATTTGGGAAGCAAGGTGCGATATCGACATGGACTGGCACATGGGCGTGTAGCCAGCCCGTGGTGAAATGCCCAGGCCGTGTGTATCCTGTAAAAGCTCTATTTGTCTAATTTTGACTTGTTTTTCACTCATTTTGCTCCCAAATGTTCTCCTTAGCATAAAGATATGAATTTAATAGATTAAGAGCATCAAATTCACTAATTTACATAATTAATCATCCAAAAATGCATCAAGAATAAGATTTAAAATATATTACTTTTATGATATATCAACGACAAAGGAGGCTTCGGCTTTTCACTAAATGATTAAACAAACGAGAGTACAATATGGAGAAAATAAATCTAAATGTGCTAAATATACAAAGTAAAACCCTGAAAACAAATCCCTAACTCGGGAACAAATTACTCCATAGTTATCACGAAACTCTCACTAAAACTCATAGGCAACTGCATCTTGTCACCCTCAAGAAAAGCTTTGCTAATTAGCATGTCAAAATAGGGATATACTGGTAGACTAAAGAATAAATAGAATCGATGTCACGATGAAAAGGAGCACGACGTCGCGATGATGCGACGAATGACGTCTCGACAAGAAGATATGCCTCGTCACGACGTGGCAACATGTATTCAACTTAGATTGGGTTTGTTCTTCTGTTAAACTTTGTTATATTTTCCCAATTAAATTATGATTAATTTAGGAATATTTTAAGTCATATTAGAACTTTAATATTAGTCTATTTAAATGGACTTTGTAACCCTATTTTATGAGTTAATAGAATATCTCTTATGTGAGATCTGATGAAGAGTTTTGGGGAGAGTTTTTAGAGAGATTTGTATTCAGGTTTTGAGTTTTACTCATTTAGGTTATTTTCTCTATCTTGTACTTTTTGTCTATTTTCTCATTATGTGAAGTCTCCTTTTCCCATAGTTTTCATCCTCTCGGATGATTTTCCACGTAAAATATTTATGTTCATTCTTCTTCACTTTTACTATCCCAGTATTTATACGAGTTGATCCCCAACAAATTACTATCAGAGTCTGGTTCAGCTTTCGCAAATCAACTTGTTAAGGCTGTAAACAATAAGATTCGACATCGAGAAGTTCAACGGGTTCACAAATTCCAATTTGTCGAAAGTTCATATGACAACAATTCTAATTCAAAACGACTTAAAAATAGTCATTACCAGGAAAAAGCCTAAAATCTTGACCAATCAGAATGAAAAGAACTTGATGAGAAGACTCTGTCAATAATTCAATTATGGCTCACTAATAATGTATTGCATGATGCACTTATAGAGAAAATGACAGCAGCCTTATGAAGAAAATTAAAAGCTCTTTATATGACAAAGTCTTTCAAAAATCGCTTGGTATTAACAAAGGTGAGAACCTTAGGGGTCACATCAGCCAATTTGTTACTCTCTTGAACAATCTGAAGAATGTTGAGGTTAATATGGATGATGAAAATTAGGCTATGCTATTATTGTGCTCCTTTCCCCCTTCATATAAAACTCTCAAAGAGGCCTTAATTTATGGTAGAGATAAACTCTAATTTGAAGATGCAAAAGGTAACTTATTAAGTAAGGAAAAACTTAATAATGGGTTAGGTTCGGGTTTCAAGTTTGGCAGTCAAGCCTCACTTTTGGTTTCTAGAGGCAGGCAATAGTCTAAGGATCAGGCTAGAATAAATCTAGGTCAAGATCGTAGTTGAGGAATCGTGACAAAACATGTCACTACTACAAGAAGTTGGGTCATATTAACGCATAATGTTATAAGCTAAAAAAAAAACATGAGGGTTGCTGAGAGTGATAAGAAACAGAAGGCTGACGACAATGGTGATGATTGGTTATTTGTGCTTACGACTGAAAGGTCTAAACTTATGCCCAAGGGGATTCGAGATTCAGGGTGCTCTTTCCATATGTGTCCAAACAAGGATTTGTTTTCCACACACAATCCAGTTGAAGGTGGAGTTGTGCTCATTGGAAAAAATTCTCCCTATAAGGTAATCAGTGTTGGTACCATTCAGATCAGGATGCACGATGGAATCCTTAGGATACTATTAGATCTTAAGCATGTGCCTGATTTAAATATGCATCACGTCTCCTTGGAAAATTTAGACTCAAAGTATTGTAGGATCGCCATTGAGTCCTCCGACATTAAGGTATCTCAAGGAACTCTCGTTCTGATGAGAGGTCGAAAGATCGGTAGGCTTTATGTTCTGCAGGGTTCAACGGTGATCGATAATGTCACACCCCAAATTTTATGGATTCGAGATGATTGCAAATAGATGTGAAGATTATTTGTTTTTTGCACACAATGGTAGTTAGTCCACCAATTTATAAGCTTCTGATGAACTAATGTTTGGCGCATAGATTATCTGCCCATAGAAGTATCTCAGTATTTAATTCCGTAGTATTCTTCAATGGAAGAAGGAGTACGAAAAATGAAGAATAAGCCTCATGAAGGTTACCACCAAAAGTATCATACTTCTAGTTTGCTTGGGCACTATCTAAAGTAGATTTTAGTAATGAGATCTAGTTAGGAACCAACTGAATTGAGTGGTCAAATAACATCTATACAGGATTATCGTTTATTATTCTCTTGGTTTTTGTAGGATGTTAAAGGGACAAATTCCGTATGCATTTGACACTTGTCAAGGTCCATTAAGAGGAATTGAGTGTAAATATATATGAGAAGGGAACATCCGAATGGTTTTTATTCCTTCAATATTACTATCTGGTTCTTCTTTTTAAACTTAAATATTCGATTCTTCTTTAATAATTTGTAAGCAAAGGTTTTTGAGTTAATCAGTGGATGTTCCACATCCTGCTAAGTATGATAACTCTTCATCGTAAGTTTTAGAAGAGTAAGGATGTTATGAAGCATATAAATAGTCAGTTATGAATAAGAGGCCCTTCATCAGGGTTGTCTGCAGTTGAGATGTTAGCAATCTATCTGTAAATGGGTTTTAAAGGTGAATCCATGTTCTTTTTAAGCAGTTGTTGCTACTAGTTAGTGAAGGATGTTTGAGTTTAGAACTCCAAACTACAGTATGAGTGAGTATTAGGTGAGTCTCTATCCTGAGTCCTACATGTTAATTGTTTAAGTAGAAATATATATGATGATAACAACTCAGATAATTGGTAGGCATGTGAAGCATAGTAATGTCGTTGCATGTTCACGTTTGAGGTAAATGACTTACTATATTAATAAAATGATGTGTGATGTAAATGCATGTGAAACCAGGTTGGGAAATGTGAATTTGGTTAAGAGAACATGGACAAGTCAGGTATGAAAATGAATTTGAGTAAGTGTAATCTGTGTTGGATAAGCCAACATCCATCTATGATGCCTCTGGTTGGGCAGGTAAATTGCTAACCAGAAAGGTAGCTCATGTTGACGATAAGTATATTCATGGTGATGCCTCTAGTGAGATGAGGATTGGACTGCATATCATGACATGAAAGTATGTATAAGACCATGTGGCTGAGACCCAAGGCATTGTATGATAACAAAAATATTCATGGTGATACCTTCGATGAGATGTAAATCGGACTGGCATTTTCTGAGAAAGTCCAACAGGACAATAACTACGTAACTCTATGCGATGCCTGTGTGGTGTGATTTGCTAAGCCTTACTGGTTTATTTCTGTATTGTCTTTGTGGTGGGTCCTGAAACATCTATATGGCATATTCAATGATCCCTGTGTGGTAGAATCTAGTTAACTTCCATTGTGGCAAGATTTGAGAAAGTTCTTGATTTTTTCAATAATTAATTCTATGACAATGATCTGATAAGTTTTAAGATAAAATGGTTTGGTTAATTCAATGATGAAATTGAATGTGCTTTGAGAGGTATTTCTTGAAAGAGAGTCTACATATATATTTCTAAAGAAGAAATCTACCGTAGAAGTCTGTTTGTACAAGGGCTTGGTGTATTTGTAGTTATGAAAGTTTAAGTGTTCGCTAGACCTAAGTTTCACTACGCTATTTAAGAAAGTAAATTGAGATATCTAGTAACCACCACATTTCAATGGTTTTCATGTCTCGTATAGAGGCATCTGGATCTTATCTCATGATATGTAACTTAGTCATCTTGAATCATTTTATATGGTATGGAACATTTCGTTATCAATATAAGATATGATTTGGGTTGATTCAATATGTGACCAAATTGGTAATCAGATAGCTACCAGAGTCAATATGAGAATCTGCTAGAGTTAAGATCAATATAGAGTTCAATTTAAGAGACTCGTTAATTTTACTATCCACCAAGAGTAGTAACTATGAGTACCCATCCTGAGGAAAAATGTATTAAATGTCTATTTGAAGGAGACTTTGTTGATGGTAGGTTCTTTCTGGATATTCTTTGAAGAGGTAATTTACTGAAAAGAAAATGAAATATGTATTGATTAATGGAATATGGAATTAGACCAAAGAATGATTCATGAATAAGTCAAGTAAGGAAGTTGATGAATATGTATACGCCGAATAGGAAAGTATTTCCCAAAGACCGAGATCAAATCCAAAATCTTCAAGATAAGAAGTCCATTTAGAAAGGCTTCAAGGTAATCTGGGGTAAAACTCACTAGGTTTGTGTGAACTTACAAGTTTTTGTTCATGTTTCATGTTCTACTGTAAGGGTGAGCCAGGGATGCAACAGAGTAGTAGTGAGTTGGGATATTATGCATATAAAGGACATCTTAGGAGTACACTACGCAATAAGAGTCTTTTTTAATAAAGCTTATGTTTTAATGTTATAAATTGTTTAACACTTTAATGAAATTATTTTAAACCTTCTTTTATATTAATGCTGTAATTTGTGATGTTTCTTAATAAATTGTGTTGGCCCTTGTGGTCGTTTTTGTTTCAAAAAAAAAGAAAAGTAAATAAGAAATAAGAAATATGTTTAAAAATATTTTATGCCTGTTGCTTAGAATTTTGTTAAGTGTTTTGCGTTGTAACATCCAATATCATGATCATCGTGACGGGTAAAGGGTGTTACAGGTAAAGTAGAAATTTCCTTATTTGTTAAGGAGTTGGATTATACTCATTTGAAGCACAAGTGGTTTAGTCATACAAGGGAAAAAGGTATGATGGTTTTGAATAAGAGAGATTCTCTTTCAGGTGCAGGAGTTGGAAAAATAGAGCATTGCGTTTATGGGAAGCAAAAATGAGTTAGCTTTGATTTGGCAGTTCAAAAAACTAAAAGTCTTCCAATTTCAAAGTCTTCTAGTTTCAACGTCCAAGAACTGCTTGGAATCAGTTAAGTATACTGCATAATCAAGTTGGGCCCCTAAAAGGGCTCATCAAAGAAAGTGTTATGAAAATACGAGTCAAGGTGAAGATTTGTGGGGTGTGCCTCACATTTTTAGGCAAACCAGAGAAGAAACAAAATTAACGTCATGATAATGAGGAGCACAAATGTGATGGACAACGTCCCAAAGAGGCGGTATGCCTCGCCACGACATGGCGATTTGTATTCAATTCAGACCATATTTCTTCTCCTAGTTAAACTCTACTATCTTTTTCCTAATTAAATTTTGATTAATCTAGGGCTTTAATATTAACCTATTTAAAGGGTCTTTGTAACCCATTTTAGGACTTAAAAAAATATCTCTTATGTGAGATTTGATGAAGAATTTAGTAAAGAGTTTTTTAAAGAGCTTTGTATTTGGGTTTTGCTCATTTAGGTTATTTTTTCCATCTTGTACTCTTCATTTATTTTCTCATTAAGTGAAGTCTCCTTTGCCCATGGCTTTTATCCTCTCCGGAGGAGTTTTCCACGTTAAATATTTGTAATCATTCTTCTTCACTTTTACTATGTCATTATTTCTATGCGTAGATCCCCAACATAAAGTTAATCAGTAAAATTTATATAATTTCATATATTCTAATTATGGGTATAATCAAGTTGAGCAGAATGATATATAATTGATCTACTTGAGCTCTACTAAACTCATTTACTAATTTTTGTGCTCGAGCTCAGCTCCATAACTAAGCTTAAGGTTAATAATATATATTAAGAACAATAACGTAACTTAATAATATAAAAATATGAAAAGTTCAATAAAGCTTCTGAGCTTGAATTCGGCTTGACCAATAGCTTAAGTTCAAGCTCAGACTGATAATTATCAAGTTTAAATTTTTTATGTCAAACTCAAGTAGCTTGTGAGTATCATTATTTTCTTTACGTCACTAATCCTAAGCATATTTTTATCATATGAAATCAAAATAAAATGAATTATAATATTTTCAACACAAAATTCATGTGAACACAAAAAAAAAATTTTATATGATTTTCTAATAATTTGCACATAAAAGCCCACAAAGTTCTAGAAATAAACCTAAATTATATTTCTTTTTATTAAAAAAATTGGTTGGCAAGAGAAGGGAAGTTGTAAAACTGAAATTCTGGCAATTGAACGGACAACCTTTTTAGTTGTTGTAAAAATGATGCAAAACCTAACCTATTATTGTCACTATTTAATTTCAAAAGATAAGTTCTCAAGAAGGCTATTTTAAATGAACATTTCATTTTTTTTAAATGCATAAATTATTATTTTTCTCTCGTAAAAATAGTCATATGTTTTCTGTAAATATATAAAATCTTACTCAATTATTTCATGCAATGTTTTATATAATATGAATTATATAATACATTATTTAATTACATACATTTATAACCCTATTTATAGCTTGAGTTGATTGTCCATGGTGAAATAAAACCCTTATAGCAAAGAGTTAGATTGAAGATTGCAAAATGTTTAACTTTGAAGTTAAAGTATTTGCAAAAGAAATCATCAAACCATCTTCACCAGAAATCAATGGCATGAAACCTTTCAAACTCAATATCTTTGACCAACTCACCCCAACAACTTATGCCTCATTCATGGCATTTTACCCTTTGAGTGAAGCCAATTTCACTAGCACCAACATCTTGCCTCATCTAAAGACCTCACTTTCTGAAACCCTAAACATCTTATATCCAATTTTCGGTCGGATCAAAGATAACATATTCATCGATCATTTCCATGAAGGTGTGCCATTTTTATCAGCTTAAGCTGGTTGTCGATTGTCTGAGTTTCTTAAGCACCATGAGGTTAAGTTATTGAACAAATTGCTTCCATTTTTATCCAATTTTGGAATGATGTATATTTGTAGTTTAGGTAAATTATGTTAGTTGTGGAGGTCTATGAATATGATTGATAACTAATATACATACATTAAGGAAAATTTTGGTAGGGTGGAAACTTAATTCTGTTAGCTGTCAAAGTCTATGAATAAAATTGGTCACAAAACTTTCCTCTCACTAAAAGGGAAAAAAAAGGAAAATTTATAGAATGTATATTACCAATTCTATAGGTTTATGAACATGATGGATAATAAACAAATAATGAAGGTGAAAGGTTAGATTCAATTAGGAAAAGAGATGAATTTCAAATTAATTTAGAATACACCTTTCGTTTTGCTTCCAAAAATTGGGTTAAATTTTAAATATATTTATATACATGTGTTGTAGATATAATTATTTAATTCTTTTAAGTAAACAAAGATGTCTAAAATAACATATACACAATATAATAGGGGTGAAGCCAGAAATTTTATTAATGATCAATTTTTTATTATAAAATTGCGAGAGAGGTAAATATGTAATTTCCACATTGTGTTAATATAAAAAAAATTATAGTTTTTTCAAGGGAAACAATAAACTTGTAAGACCCCTATACCTAATTTGGCCCTTGGAACTCGAAATAGGAATATTACATTCGGTGCCAAAGCAACCTTGGCTATTTACCATGTATTGTGAACATTAAAAGATAAAATTTCTTTTAAACAATCCAATAATATTATATTATAAGTTCAAGGGCATTACTGGTTAATCGAGTACGTTTAGAAATGATTCAAATATGATTTTCAATCCATACTGGGGACAAGTATCGATACTAAAACATGAGGTATCAAGACCTATATAAAAGTATCTATACCCCTTATGAGTATCGATACAAAAATAGCATTTTGGAACTCCAAAATTTCAAAATTTTGATGAAAGTATCGATACCCTAGGCCTAGGTATGGATACCCAGGTTTTAATATCGATACCAAAATCAATATCGACACCAAAATTTCTTTTTGTTTCGAAAATTTTTTATTTTAGGGCCCAAGTATCGATACCTTACCCCCTGGTATCTATACATTGGGTCAAATTAAGGCAAAAGCAATTGGAGAAACTACGAAAAACCATCTGCATTGATTCAAAAAAGTCCAACACTTCAAATCCAATTCAATTCACCTTAAACTCATTTAAATTCATCACAATAGCCATATAATAATATCATATATGCATGCATATGTTAAGCCCTTGTAAAGTAATTTTAAATACTAACAAATTATGTCGTTAGATCACCGAAGCATAAGGTTTTTTTCGAAGTTTTCATTTTAGTCCATCTAACATTCACCTATACTAAGAAACTATGTAAATGCCATACTAACCCTAAAATTCTTACATTCAATCTTTTACTTGGAGTGTTGATGAGATGGGATGCACTTGACCTCGATATTAGCCCGACGGGATCTATTGTACCTACGCGTTAGAAAATTAACACGATAAGCCTGTGAAGACTTAGTAAGTACTTCAAGATTTTAAAAATCTAATAAAAATAAAGTTAAATTGTATTCATTGTATACACATACTTCACATCAAATTTAGTCCCTGAAGTGCAACATTTTCTTTTCTAAATTCATACTTACCATTACTTATCGTAACCCATAAATTGATAATAGTTGAATTACGAAACTGTAGCCTAATGTAGACTAGCTGAACACCTAGGATAACAAAAATGAATCGATAATGCATTGTTAATGCGTATCATATATAACTAAGCATATAGGGCAAATAACAATAAGCACCGAAGTGCAAAATAATATTCGATAAGCACCAAAGTGCAAATTTTACAATGATAAGCACCGAAGTGTGAAATAGTACGATAAGCGCGTTAATTTTCCTTATTGGCATGTCATCAATATCCTAATAGTTCGGGACCTCATCTACATGGGTTTTTCTTATTATTAAACCTTTACATTCATTCAGTTGACAGAAATAATACAACATTGTATTTTTCACGATCTAGTCCTATCACAATAATAGCACTAAATCTTGTAAATTCTATTCACTTTCATCACATACAACACCATAATTTTTATATTAATTATCTAAATTCACTTTCCACTTATTCACAATATCATAACATATTTTAATTTCTTTCAATTTAGTCATTTTCACTATCACATAATTCATCATATAATGGTACACTAAAACTACAATTTATAGTATTTACATTACTTACCTCTACTAAATTAACATAATTATCTAATTAAAATAAATTAAACAATACTAACTACTTGAAATACTTACAACCAAAATTTGAAATGATGTGTTCCTCCCTTCTTACTCTTTGACCTTCTCTTTTCCTTTTCCTTCACTTTTGTCCTCAAACTTCTTCCCTTTTTCTTCAACAACAAATTAAACACATAGTATGATCATATGTTAAAATCTAATCAAACAACTTTCCTATTCCATATAGTGAAATAAACATGAATATTATGAGAGTTTCCATCATTTATTACCTTAATTTCTTAAAATCACCAACTGATTCTTACTTTCTCTCTCGTTTAACTAATTTATGGAAGCTCTTCTCACAAAATTAAGGTTTCTACTAGCTTTATTTATTGTTTTTACTTAAAAAAACATCAAAGAAATGGATGAAAATAAGCTTGAAATTGCTAATAATAGTGGAAGGGCCCTAATGGAATAAAAAGAAAACTTGGTGAAGAAGAGAAGAAGGTGATGATTGGCATGCGAGATGAATGACTTTCTCTTTCTCTCCATCTGTCTGAACATTTCTTAAGAAAAATCTCATGATTTTTATTTTTAAAATGGCCAAATTGCTAGCTAGTCCTTTGGCCTTTCATCTTTACATTTTGACCCTAATGATTACTCCTATAAATATCTTATTTAAATACTACTATTTTACCCTTAATCAACTTCACAATTCCATGTATGAATCATATTTTAGTGTGGCAAAATTTCCTATTAGTCCTTCCTTGTTTTTCCATTACTTACATAAATTCTCAAAACCTTCTAAATTTCTACTTCCACCACAACAATTTTTTTACTCGTTCAATTTAGTCTAAGCTTCTACTTAAATTTTCCTATCTCGAAAATATTTTTTGATTTTCTATCAGGTCTAAGTACTTCCTAATTTATTACTCAAAATTCCTATTTAGTCAATTTTTAAAATTTACTACTATTCCTAACCTGATTCATCACTATACTTATCTCCGAGACAAAATGCAACTGTTACAAAATTTTTCATTTTTGGAGAAGTCATAATTGAATTTTTCAAATTTAGGAGGGGCCTAAATACAATTTAACTATTGAATTAACTTAAAACTTTACGATTTTTAAAATGAAAAAAGGTGTAATATTTTTGGGGGGTCCTGGATGTCATGTGCAAATATGTTAAAATTTACATATAGTGTTAGGGATCGACCCGTATAAACAATGAAATAGAAAAGGTAGAGAAGATCGAACACAAATATTTACGTGGAAAACTCCTCCGAAGAGGATAAAAACCACGATAAATAAGGCTTCGACTTTTCACTAAATGATTAAACAAACGAGAGTACAATATAGACAAAATAAACCTAAATGTACTAAACATACAAACTCAAACCCTGAAAGCAAAGCCCTAACTCGGGAACAAAATTACTCCATAGTTACCATGAAGCTCTCACCAAAACTCATATGTAACTACATATTGTCACCCTCAAGAAAAGCTCTTGTTGATTGGCATGTCAAAATAGGGATACAACGGCCCCTTTAAATAGGTCAAGATTAGAGTTCTAATCATATTAAAATGTCCCTGGAATAATTAGAGCTCAACTAGGAGAAGAAGTCCAACTTGGAGTCTAAGATGCGGCTACATTTAGTGAGATATCGTCATGATGACGCAAGGTCACAACTCTCCTCATCATGACGTCTCTCCTGCTCTTACCTCAACAGATCATCGCCTTGTCCTGACAACCCTCGTCATGATGTCGTCCCTTGCTCGTCATGTCGTCACAACGTCACATATCTCATCATCGTAACATCGCACGTCTATTTATAATAAGTTCTTGCAAAACGTTCAATAAATGTGAGGCACACCCCACAAATCTCCAGCTTCACTTGTTTTTATCACGCCTCCTTTTACATGCCTCGTCACAGACCAAATTCAAATTTTTAATACTGTCAACCAAGTCTAAATCGTGCTCAAACTTCAAAACTAAAAGACTACTAGTCTTTAAATCAAAGTTGTATAATGTAACAAGGGTCAGTAATACCCAAACAGGAGAGAAAATATTAACTTTCTCCACTTGATTGTAACCCTGTACGACCAGCCTTGCCTCAAACATTTTGCGAATCATTCGAGTCCTAAAGACCAAGAAAGCGACAAACCAAAGAAGAGGAGCACGACGTTAAGATGACACGATAGATGATATTCTGACGAGGCGATATGCCTCATCACGACGTGGCAACATGTATTCAACTTAGACTAGGTTTGTTCTTCTAGTTAAACTCTATTATAATTTTCAAATTAAATTCTGATTAATCTAGGAATATTTTAAGTCATATTAGAAATTTAATATTAGCCTATTTAAAAGGACTTTGTAACATTTTTTTATGAGTTAACAGAAGATCTCTTATGTGAGAAATGAAGAAGAGTTTTGGGGAGAGTTTTTTAGAGGGATTTGTATTCAGGTTTTGGGTTTTACTCATTTAGGTTATTTTGATCATCTTGTACTCTTCGTTTATTTTCTAATTATGTGAAGTCTCCTTTTCACCTGGTTTTCATCCTCTTCGGAGGAATTTTCCATGTAAAATATTTATGTTCATTCTTCTCCACTTTTACTATCTCATTATTTATACGAGGTGATCCCTAACAAACTGGTATCAAATTTTGGTTCAACATTCACAGATTGACTCATTCAGGATGGAAACAATGAGATTTGACATCAAGAAGTTTGATTACAAGTTCGGATGACGGCAATTCTAATTTAAAACGGCTAAAAAAGAGTCGTTACCAGGAAAAAGCTTGAAAATCTTGACCAGTTAGACTGAGAAGAACTTGATGAAAAAACTCTGTCAATAATTCAGTTGTGGCTCACTAACAATGTATTGCATGAGGTACTTATAGAGAAAACGATAGTAGCCTTATGAAGAAAATTAGAAGCTCTATATATGACAAGGTCTCTCAGAAAAACGTTTGGTATTGACGAAGGTGAGAAGCTTAGGGGTCACATCAGTTAATTTGTTACTCTCTTGAACAATTTGAAGAATGTTGAGGTTAATATAGATGATGAAGATTAGACTATGCTATTATTGTGCTTTGTTCCCCCCCTTCGTATAAAACTTTCAAAGAGGCCATTTATTTATGGTAGAGATAAACTCTCATTTGAAGATGCAAAAGGTAACTTGTTGAGTAAGGAAAAACTCAATAATGAGTTAGGTTTGGGTATCAATTTTGGCAGTCAAGCCTCACTTTTGGTTTCTAGAGGCAGGCAACATATGTTACTACTACAAGAAGTTAGGTCATATTAAGGCATAATGTTATAAGCTGAAAAATAAAAACATGAGGGCTGCTGATAGTGACGAGGAACTGAAGGCTGACGTAGCTAATGCTAGTGTGGCTGAGGACAATGGTGATGATTGGTTGTTGGTGCCTACAATTGAAAGGTCTAAACTTACGTCCAACTGGATTCTAGATTCAAGGTGCTCTTTCCATATGTTTCCAAACAAGGATTTGTTCTCCACATACAGTCTAATTGAAGGCGGAGTTGTGCTTATGAGGAACAATTCACCCTATAAGGTAACCGATGTTGGTACCGTTCAGATCAGGGTGCACGACGGAATCATTAAGACACTATTAGATGTTAAGCATGTATTTTATTTAAAGAAGAATCACATATCCTTTGAAAATTTAGACTTGAAGGGTTGTAGGATTGCCATCAAGTCTAGCAGCATTAAGGTATCTTAAGGAATTCTAGTTCTGATGAGAGATCGAAAGACTGGTAGTCTTTATGTTCTGCAGGGTTCATTTTATACACATACTTCACATCAAATTTAGTCCCTGAAGTTCAACATTTTTTTTCTAAATTCGTACTTACCATTAATTACCGTAACCCACAAATTGATAATAGTTGAATTACGATACTGTAGCCCAATGTAGACTAGCTAAACACTTAGGATAATGAAAATGAATCGATAATGCATTGTTAATACATATCATATATCACTAAGCACATGGTACAAATAACAATAAGCACTGAAGTGCAAAATAATATCAATAAGCACCGGAGTGTAAATTTTACAACAATAAGCACCGAAGTACGAAATAATACAATAAGCGCGCTAATTTTCCTTAATGGCATGTCATCAATATCCTAATAGTTCAGGACTCGTCTACATGGGCTTTTCTTATTATTAAACCTTTCCATTCATTCACTTGACAGAAATAATACAACTTTGTATTTTTCACGATCTAGTTCTTATCACAATAATAGCACTAAAACTTGTAAATTCTATTCACTTTCATCACATACAACATCATAACTTTTACATGGTTCTTGTGTTACATTTATGCTTATGGTTCACTAAAAGGTGGACTATTTAATGGTTAAAATATTATTGTGATTTTGTCCATGTACTTTAAAATTTAAAATTTAATTCTCTTACTTTTTATTTTAAAAATTTTAATCTAATAACCATCGTCGTTGATAGTTTCTCTGAAAATTTTTCAATTTAACATATTTATTTTAAGCTAGACATCGTCACATAATATTAAGACGACTTAATCAACATGCCAAGTTGATAAATCGGATAGGAGATTCTAAAAATGTTGGTGATTGGACTGAGATTTTTAAATTAGAAAAATATGACATAATTTTTTGCCTTTTATATACAAAGGTTAAATCTCAAATTTTGTCAAAGGACAAGGAATAACGAAATCTTTTAACCAAGAAATGAAAATGAAAAATGTTATCATTTTTAATTAATTATAAATAAAAATTATTTTGTTTTGTTTTAGCAATATGTTTTGTGCATTTAAGTCCAAATGTACTATTTTTATTGATATAACGGAAATTTTACTATTTAAGGTTTACACTTTTCGTCAATTTGATCATGATTTTAAAAATTCAATAAATCTAATTCTCAATATTTAGTTATTTTATCAATTTGATCTTAATCATAAAAATTATCTAAAAATTTATAGAAATTTTTAAAAATCTAAAAAATCCAAAGGGATATATATAAAATTAAACTTCAATATATTTTTAAAATTCTTAGAATCTATAAATTGTAGACTTAACTTTTCTTTCATAAATTTTGTATGCTCATTATATTTAAATTTGTGGAGTGTGTCTCGCATTTTCCTCACGACGTTGCGACGAGAATACTGATGACGTCGTAATGACTCAAAGATGTTTGAAATAGTGACGATGTCCCAACAACGCGACCCATGACGTAGTGACGGCGCAGTGGTTTCCTAACTCAAAGCAACTACATAATAGACTTCCAACAAGTTAATTTTCCTAGTTAAACTTTGATTATTCCAAAATAAATTCTTAGAAGGGTTAAATATAAAATTAGTACCCAAACTTGTCCACTTCTCCTAGATTGGTACTTATGATTTTTTGTCCCAAATTAGTACCTGAATTTTTTTTCCATCAATTAAATCGGTACTTGGGTCTAATGCCGTTAAGTTTAGGACACGTGATAGAATAACATTATAACACGTGGCATAAATGACATCATGATGATATCATAATCTTAAAAAAAACTTTTTTTCTTTTGACTTTTTTTCTCCCCCCAACTTATGTCATTCCTTCTTTTTCTTGAAAAATTTCATTTCATTTCTTGCACTTTCTCAGTAACCAAACAAAAATACACATCCACAAGAAAAGCCAAATCTAAAGGAATCAACAATACAATCAAATTTTAACGAAATATAAAACATAAACGATCTCTTAACAAAAGACTCATTTGAAAGCAAACAATTATCACTTGAAGATAAACCATCCCAATGAAAAAAACCACAAAAGAAAAAAAAACATATCTCTTGACAGTCATTCGTTTGATTATCATCTTCCTTCCTTCTTTGTATCCAGACCCTGATTTTCCCATCTAAACAAAGTCCCCAGCTAGATTTAAAAGCCAATCACTTACCCTAATTTTAAAACAATTATCGCATCCAATCGCGCTTGAATCCAATATTGAAAACCCTAAAAATACAATCCATACAAGAATATATAAAATTCACACATTCTTCCTGCGAATCTTGAATGAAACACTGAAAGGAAAACACAAATTTTAGGATTTAAAAAATTAAACAAAAAAGGAAAAGGGTTAATTAACATGAATTATTTTTGTTGCTTTTATATATTAATGGAATAGGGAAAGGTATTGTAATTTGTGAATTTATTGTGTGGGTTCAGTGGCTTGAAAACTATAGGGAGAGAGATGAGAATATAAAGTATTTAGAAAAAAAAAAAAAAAAGAAGTGTGTGAGAAAGAGATTACAAATTTCGTGTGGTTCGGAGAAGTGGAGGAATTACAAGCCATGGCAGGAGAATCCAAGTGAGGCATATTCTTCTCTGGTTTTCAAATTCAAAGATTTTCATTTACTGCAGTTAGTTTTGCGATTTGGGTTGAGGGAGGCCAACCTCCGGCGGTGCCGGAAGCAGCAACTTGGATTGAGGGAAGAAGGAGAAGAAAAAGAAATTGGGGATTTTGACTAAAATCATTGAAAACGGTAGAAGAAGAGCCGAAACTATAGAGGGAGAAAAGAGTCAAAAGAAAAATAAATATTTTTTATTTTTTTTTAATTTTTAAATATATTTTTTATTTTTTTTCAAATGATATGACATCATCATTGCCATGTGTCTTCATTTTAGAGTGCTACGTGACCTGAATCTAATGCCATTAGACTTGGGTACCAATTTAGTTGAAAAAAATTGAGTATCAATCTAGGACAAAAAAAACCATAAGTAATAATTTGGGAGAAGTGGGCAAGTTTGGGTATTTATAACACCCTAAATTTTGGGGTTAGAAGTTTTGAGCTTTGTGGTTAAGGTCAGTGAGTAGGTTGAGCTATTGTGTTTAGTTGCGCGTTTTGATGTTAGAATGGGCCTGCTGGTTTGGTGTTTAGTTGTATGTTAGTGTATCTTTAGGTCGCGTGTTTGAATCCTTGTATGTGCATTTTAGAGAAATATTTGTATTTTGTTAAATAGTAGATTTGTTTTAAGTTTAAAAATAACTTTTTATTTTTATTTTTTTACTGCTTTCTTTCTTTTCACGTTCTCATCTCCCTCTCATTGGTTCCCCTTTCTTTTTTTTCCTTTTTCTTTTTTTCTTTTGGAAAACAGTTTTGTTTATGGTTTTCGGAGAGCTTAGGTTTCTTTGTCGTTGAGTCGGTGTTTGGACATCTTTGATCGTGAATCAGGTGTGGGATTTGAACCTTATTTAATTTACTTACGAGTTTTTGATTCGGCAATTCTTGTGTGTGCTCTAAACCATTGATTTTGGGTATTTAGTTGTTGAGGAAGTATGGAGAATATTACGTATTCTGATATATTTTTGTTATAGCAAAGGTCGAGGACTGGTTTGTTGGCTAAAACGACGATTTTGGCTTGTTCCAGTGTGGTTTTATGACCACACAGGCATGTGCATTTTCACACGGTCGTGTGGAATTAGGAATTAGGATTTCTGGGCAAGATTAGGTGTCACACGGTCGTGTTCCGTGTGGCTGATTTGGGGAAATTAGTCAATATCCACACGGCTGTGTCCCTTGGCCACATGGGTGTGTGCATTGGGGAATTAGGGTTTTAGTGATTTAGTGTCACACGGCCTAGCCACATCGTCGTGTGGATAATTTGGGGATTTAAGGATCCCACGAGGGCATGTGTTTTGGACACACGGCCATGTCTCCCCTGTACTCTATTTTAACACAAATAGACAGAGAGTTACATGGCATATTCACACGGCCATGTCCCTAGCTCACACAGGCGTGTGCCTCCTCCTACACGGGCATGTTGACCCCCACACGGCCTAAGCATTTCTACACGGTCAGAGCACACGACTGTGTGGCCCTAAGTCACCAATTTTAGTTTCGTGTATGTTTTTTATATGAAATTGTGCCTGTGTGTTCCGACCTTTGGCTAGGCTTTAATAAAGGTAGTTAAGACTCTGATCTGGGCTTCGGCTTATGTGTTGTTTGTGACTATTTGTGAGATATTTGATTCTGACCCGGTTAGCTAGGTGTGTGAATGTTTGTTTCTGTCTGACTGACTGCCGATGTGTTCATTATTTCTGTGAGGTTGTAAGCATACATGCACTTGTATAAAGTAATTTTTGGGTTGGTTGTAAAGAGAAGGAAGACTGATTCTGATTTGATCTGGCAGTTTAACTGTAACTTATTGGTACAACGGTTTACCGCACTGTACCGCATGTACGTCAGCTTTGCTACGTACTATTATCTAATCTAGCAGTTTAAACTGCAACATGTCTGTACAACGATTTACCGCAATGCACTGCATTGTACTTTTATCTGAGTGGCTTAGTCTACATACATGTTGTGTAGGGTTGGATGGGCCTTTCGAGGTCCTAAGTGGTGTGTCTGGCTGGATGGGTGTGATCGAGGGACAGAGAGGTGTTTTGGTTGGATGGGTGGGTTTTCACTACTTGACTGCATTCGTAAGCATCTGATTAAGTGATTAGGTGTAAGTTTGTTTATCTGCATTCTGTCTGACTGACTTATCATTTGTGATTGTTCTTGCGTGTAATGACATTTTGTAACACTGTGTGTGATGATAAGTGCTTTGCTTGAGTACGTTCATTTGGGACGTTGGCTTCGTGTATACCTTCTGGTTCTATATATCTCTGTAAATACGTTTCACTATTGTACTGCTATCTGGAATTCTGGTCTATAATTTTGTTATTAGTCATGTCTCGAACTCACATTGAGCTCGTGTAGCTCACCCCCTTAGTGTTTCCCCTTTCAAGTACATTTTCAAATTCTGATGTTGGACTCGGTATGCGGAGGTCTCGGACAGTCATAGTATTTTTTATAATTTCTGAGTTTATAATTAAACAGTTTTGAATTGTAAATACTTTTTTTAAAAACTGTGGTACGAAATTCTGTGTAACTGAGAGTTTTATGTAACTTAAATATTGTTTTGATTTCTAGCTTGTTAAACTAAAATTTTCCTACGATCACTTCGGTGGACTAAACTTCTAGGCCGGGTGTTGGGGCGTTATAGTATTAATTTTATAGTTAACCTTTTTTAGAGAATTATAATTTCAGCCTTAACCATAACGACCCTAACATTGGGGAGACAATAACATTAGAGAGAAAATTCATAGGGAGTTTTAGAGAGCTTTAAGGAAATTTTGTGTTTTAACTAAAGAGCTTTGTATTTGGGTTTAAGGTTTGTTTTGAATTTCTCCATCTTATACTCTTCGTGTGTTTGCTCATTACTGAAGTATCATTTGCCCGTAGTTTTTTATCCTCTTGATTGGAAGAGATTTTTCACGTAAATTTGTGTGTTCAATTTTTCTCTATTCTTTCTTTTTTCTCGTTGTTTATACGAGTCAATCTCCAACAAAATTTATATAGTTTGATAAAATTTTCATCTTTATATTATTTTGTACAAAATTCACAACCAACATTCAAATTCCACGTTCAGTTATTTTATCATTAAAGCTTCAAATGTCCCAAGGCAAAGTGTATCATTTTTCAGGTAAAAGTTTTTTGCCTTATGAAAAGCATGTCCTTGATATTACGTTATAATTTATAATATGATGGATTTGTTTTCTTGTATTTATAAGATTCCGGATTTGAAATTACATACAGTAGAAATTGTTTTGAAGACAATAATAGGAAAGAAAAGAAAGGAAATAGATTTCTTGAGAAAATTTTGGTGGAAAGCAAAAGCTTGAAAATGGAGCTTTTTTAATGAGGAAATGAAATTATTTTTGTCGAGGGTTGGGAATTCTTATCGGATATCAACGAAAATTTTTTGTATATATTTGGTTATTTATATATATTTAATTACAGAAAAAATTTATATATATCTTTTGAATTTTTAGATGAAAAAACTTTTTTATTTTTAGATTAAATTATTAGAATATATAAATATTAGGATTAAACTTATTAATTTTTTTAAAACTAGGAACAATTAAAATAATGTGTAGACATTGAACATATTATTATATCAATCAAAAGTAGGATAAATTCATGAAAGAAATGGACGCTGTTATTAATTGTTCTTAATTAATCATTTTGAAATTAATAAGAATTAAAATTAACAGAAATCAAAAAGTTTAATTTGAACCAACGGAAGTGTTCCTTTTTAACCATAAAATTCATAAGACAAAAGAAAAAGCTTTTAATTATTTTTGTTTTGGTTTTTATGCCACTCTTTAATCTAATTACATTAAATTTTGATTAAATCTACATTTAAATTAAGTTGAATTTTCAAATGGAGACAGCTTTTTTTAGTGAGATATCTCCATTCAACTTAAAATTTTACCTAAAACATCAACTTTCTTAGGATTGTATTTTAAAAATCATACTTGAATCTCACAAATTTCCGCCAATTACATTCCAATATATTTTTAAAAGCTTAATGGAATCAATTAAGCTTCTACGACATTTTTCACCTAATTGAACCCTTACACTAATAAAACTAGTTAAATAAGTTTTTGATTGACGTGGATTGTTACAGCGTTGATATGACTATTAATGGCGCAAACGTGGCACTCCATGTTACTATCATGTCAATAAAAAATTTTAAAAAAATTGAAGGAATATTTTTTTTTACTAGAATCAACTTGCCTAAGTTGATTCGTTTCAAAGCTTAAATTTTAAAAATTAAAATATATATTAAAATTATAATTTTTATAACATTATTAAAATTTATAAAATATTAAATAAATTTTAAAGAAAATAAAAAACTAATAAAACCATTTAAAATTTAAGTCTAAAATAAATGTGAACAATATGGTTGTCCAGAATGTAAATCGACAACCACTTGTCCAAATTCATTCTAGACATTTTTAAAAATTATATAAAGTTTAAAATTATTAAATTTTCATTTTCATTTTAATTCTATTAGTATCTTTTAAGATGTATAAAAATAAAATATTTGAATTTAGATATTTAAAATCTCTAAGATTTCAGCTTTTGTTATTGTATATTTTGATGATAGTTATGATATGGATATAATTATGTGGTAATGGAGGAAGATTTTAGTAATGATTTCTTTTTTTTAATTATTTTAGTAATGATTTCTTGTGTTGAGTGAGAAGAAAACGTGTGTTAATTAAATTTATTTTGGTAAATATTTTTTAAGTTAAAAAGCTCAAAATTTTAGACAATTTTTTATGAAATATAACAGCCACTACGCCACACTCTTTAATTGTTCAAAACTTTTAATGTTCAAGATTTTTCTTTAACACATGTTAAAAATGGGTTAAAAATTATAATTTAGAAAATTTTAGGTTCCGAATTAGGTAAAAAAAGAGTTAGGTATCAAAATGCAGAAATGTGTATACTTTAATAGCCGAAACGTGAATTAAACAAAAAAAAAAAAACTTAATACTGTATAGACATGTTCATAGATCAAGTTACTTGTCCAAGTTTGAAGACTCACTTAAAATTTAGGAGGATTTGGGTAAAAATATTAGGCTCAAATAATTAACTTGAGTAAAAAAATTAGGTCTGTTTAAAATATAAGCTAGACTCAAGCTCAAACATTGAAGGTTCATGTAGGGGTGAAGCCAAAAAAATTTTTTAGAGGGCACAAAATTAAATTGTAATTCTTATGATAATAAAAATACAATTTTATCATTTTAATAGCCTATGTCTTTATAATTTTTAAATGATTAAATCAAATTTTATCATTTTTAGGGGGTAAAGTGTAATTTTACTTTTACTAATTTAAAATTTTAAAAATTGTAAGGGGCCTAAATGAAAAATTTTCTATTTTAGGGGGGATCGGGGCCCTTGCCAACCCCCTAGCTACGCCCCTGGGTTCACGCCTGCTCGTATCCTAAGTTTGTAATATATGATGTTATTTTTATATATTATGTAATTTATAATACATAAAAATTAAATTTATAGTAATTTATGATACTATAATGTAAACATTGAAAATTTATTAAGTTGTTTATATATAAAATTTTAATAAATAAAAATATATTTTTATATAATAAATCAAAAATAATATGAATATTTTTTAAAATTAAAATTAATATAGATGAGTCTAAAATAAGCTTGAATTAACCATTTTCAAATATAAGTAGAGTTAGAGAAAATTTTAGGACTATATTTGAATTAAACCGAACTTTAAGCATAAGTTGTGTACTTATATTGAAATCATGCTTAAGCTATTCCAACCTACTTCTAATATTACACTTATTTAAATATTAAGTATCTACAAAAGAATGTCTTAAGAGGTTCTTTAGATGACATGTGTCAACTTTTTCTTTTTTAGTTATTATAAGATAATGGTTAAATTCTAGTTTTGATCCCTTTATTATATTCACATTTAAAAATAATTTTAAATTTTAGTTTGACATAATTTGGACATTATTAATCTAAACAATTAATATTATTAACTATTTCAATTAAAATATCTGACAAATTATTCTTTGTGTGTTAAAAATATATTTCTAACACACAAAAAATTTATTTCGACATGATAAGTTGAAATGAGTTTTTTTATTATAAATTATCTCAAAATTTTAATCGAAATAGTTAATGGGGTCAACTATTTGAATTGATTAATTATATTATAAAAATAAATGAATGAAGTTATATGTAGATATTAAATCCTAAATTTAAACACAGTAAAGCAATCTTAAAGTGATTTGACCTAAAACAATATATATCAAATACAATAATCTTTTTTTGAAATTTTTAATAAATTTAAATATTTTCAAGAATATTTATTATAAATTGTAACTAGTTTTTTGTTATGAATTTGGTTGTATATATTAATTAGAATATATTCTATATATTTGTATCATTATTAAAATAACTACAATTAATTTATACATAATTTTAAAATCTATTCCAATATCCTAATCACCATATTTTCAATAAATAAATAAATAAATGTATTGACGTAGTGGGTAATAGAAAATGTATTCACATTTACTTAATTACCATAATTTTAGTAATATATATTCACATTTATGGAAGAATATATTGATTTTGCAATAATTATTCCCTTTTATAATTGGAGCAATCAAATGAAATATAGTAAGTATATAATTTCACCACAAACCATGTAATTAATATTATCATAATTAAATAATTATGGAAAATAAATCTTAAAATTTTTGTTAGATTTTCGTGTTAGAGTAAGAAATTGTTAGTATTCGAAAATCGAAATAGCAATATTTGTTAGGAATAAAAATATCAGAAAAATCCTAAATAATTATTCATTAAAATGTGTTTTTTGTTATTAATATCTGAATATATACCAGTAATTCATGTGATGTTTTATTAAATTTTGAGAATTAATTTCTATTGAGAAGTAATGGTGCGAATCACCTTAATTATCATTAGTTGGTTTCACTCAACAAATTTTATTATTAGTCGAGTTGAAATCTTTTTCTTTGTAACTAAATTGGAAGGATATAATTTAAGAGTAAAGTCGTGTTTTCTATAATATGGCACCTCCCGTGTATTAACAATTTATGGTGACAGATTACTAAAATTTAATTACATTTCATAATTGTATCTTTAAATTGCTATTAGATTATAGAAAAATAAAAATAAACAAGTCGATTGAGTCTTAGTTCATGGCATAGGCATTATTGCCAATGCTGGAGGATGTGGATTCAAGTGCGTTGAAACACATTATCCTCCTATTTATATGTTGAGGAGAGGCCATGAGTAATTCTAAGCATTATGTATAAACAACAAATATGATTAGAATAAGTTATTAAAAAAAAAAACAAAAGTTGTGTCTTTATTCTCAACTATTTTTGTTATATTTTGTAAATAATCTTTTATGTTTTGAGTGAAAAATACTAAATAATTGGTCCATTTAAATTATTTTAGCAGTAGGAAGTGAAACCTTATTAAAACTAAAATTGATTTAATAATTAAAACTGTTTTAAATAAAGTAAATTTCAATTAAAACCAATATTTTAAATAATTTTTTTATAAATAAGCAATTTTTCAAATTAGATTTTAATTCTAAATTTATATTTTAACTTGACCTAAAAGTTAAAAAATATTTTGAAAAAGTATTTTTCAATGAAGTTATATTTTATCTTCTTATTAAATCTTCTATTTTACAACATCCTTGCTAAAATTATCATTTCATCTTTTCAAAAATACTTTTCAACTAACAATAGTAAACATTTTCAAAATTTTCATAAAAAACATTTTCGGTCATTATAATTTGTTTAGATTTATACAGGTAGAAAGCTATTATTATAGATTAATGTTGCGACAACTCTCAACAGCCGACCTTAGCTCAGTTGGTAGAGCGGAGGACTGTAGTGGGTATCTCTCAAAGTAATCCTTAGGTCGCTGGTTCGAATCCGGCAGGTCGGAGTTTTTCTGTGTAATACTATTTTGGTTTGGCAAAAACACCTTTACAAACCCTCTCAATTTAGATTTTGAGCAAATTGGCCCTGTAAAAGGAAGCGGAGCAATTTAATCCCTTCAAGGTCCCTCTTAGTTTCAATATTGAACAAATTGATCCCTCTAAAAAAATCAATTTAACCCCTAAGGAGAATTCATCGTAGTATTATTATTTTTCTCCAAATTTATAGAATTTAGATTCTTATAATAACAAATTCAATCCTCAATATTTATACAATCCTATTAATTTGGACTTAAAATTAAAAAATGTATAAAAATTAAAAATAAAAAAATAATGTATAAACTAATTTAACTTAAAAATATCAAAATCTATGTATTTTAAATTTTGAGAACTTTAGTTTTTTTTTTTTGCCAAACAAATAATATCATTTATTCATTTCTCGATTTTAAGCTATTGCTTGGGTATATTTGTTTCTATAATTTTTTTATCTATGAATTTAACACAATCTTACTATTTTTTATAATGCCAAGATGCAACGTAATGCTCTGACTTTTAACCCGAAAAAAAATTATAATGTTTAAATCTCAAAATTGAAATTGTGAATTCCTTGTATTAGTTGAATTTTTTATGTAATATAACAAAAAATTGAAAAATAAAATTCTGAAATTGGTAATATTATATGTAAGTCAAATTGGAATAGTTGATCCCAATTTCAATCCTTATTGTTTAAGTCAAAATTGCAAGATATATTGTTACTACTTGTTGTCAAAGTTTTCCTATTATGTCAAAGATTTCCTCCATATCCCATCAAAAAATTAACCCAACATTGACAAGTCAATGTATGGAAAGGAAAAAAAAAAAAGGTAACAATGCAATTTATATTTACCATTAAAAATTAAGATAATAGTCGATAAAGTTGTTAAAAATCAACAAGGAAATATATCAAAAAGCCCCATATCAATTTTGACCAATTTTAAAAAGGTGGTGACCGACGATGGAACATTGCGGCTAGCGGTAACTATTGACATCTAAATCTAGAATTTTCTTGCTTTAGTTTGATTCATTGAAGAATTGTAATTAAATCAACATTTTCTTTACCTTTTTAATCCATATATGATTTTAGATTATATATTTTCTATTTTCTATTTTTAAATATTTTATTTTTAATTTTATAAGTATTTAAAGTTTATATATAATTTCTAAAAAATATTTTTATTAAAAAGACCATGTGGCATTATGTTATTAACTAAAATAACTTCCATTTTTCCAACGTTTATTACAGATTGGACTAAAAAATCAGAACTTAACAATATTTTAGGAATGAAATTGGAAAAAAAATTAAACATCAACGTGAAAAAAATATATTTCAAGAATTAAATCATTTATAATAAAAATAAATAAATTTTATTTTCTGATGAAGTTTCTCATATACTTATACAACATAGTTTATGAAAATGGTTGTACAAGTATACGAGGTAATTAATGTCAAAGTTTAGAATCGGGTAATTTTGTGATTTTAGGTTAAAATTTTATTTTGTGTAAATTATGAATGAATTTTATTATTATTTAGATTTGTTTTAGTTGAAGTTTTATCGTGCTTGAGCTCTATTCATTAATTTTGTTCTTATCTAAATTTTAATGATTAATTTCTCATTCTTCTTCGAAAATGAATAAATGAAAATTGCATTATTACTTAATCTTTTTCCTAATTTGGTCCATTGACTTGTCAATGCTCCTTACAATTTTGATGAGATATGGACGAAATCTTTGACATATCCAATTTTCAATACATATAAATGGATGACTTTGAAATGAATTGAATCTTTCGCCCCCAATACCAATAATATGATGTCACATAAAATTATTTTATTTTTAAAAATTATTTGATACAATGTAAATAGAATTTTTAGACTTCACGAGTAGAGTTAGGAGATTGATAAGTGTTCAACAAAATATAGTAAATTTTTTTAAAAGATATGCGTGTCAATTTTTCAAAATTACTTGTGAAGTAAATAAATAAAAAAGACTAAGTGGAGAAATCACTTTTGAACAAAAATGTTGAATGAAAATTTAATTTTTAAACGATGTTGGCGTGGCAATTCACATGTATTTCATGTTAACATGTTACTATTTGTCATTAACATGTAATTTAAAATTTATAAAAAAAATGCAAAATTAGAAAGAAAAAAAATGTAATGAAAAGTTCATAAAAAAATAGCACGAAGTACACAAGATTTCCATAAAGGCCCAATAGGAATTGAACCTACGAATTCGCCAATTATGAGTTGAGCGCTTTACCCATTCAGCCATGGATGCTTAGCCAGGATCCTCGTACATGGTAAATAACCAAATTCCAATTGAAATGAAATCTTTAGGATAAATCAATGCAATTTAGGAAGAATTAATGAAAGGACATCAATTCAAATCTTGGATTTTCGAATTGAGAGAGATCTAAGAATTCTGTAACGACCCGATAATCAGGGGTGTCGGAAAGTGCATTCCCGAGATTTCGTTCCCGTAAATCAGACTCGTAAATATTTAACAACTCGATAGTCAGGGGTATCGGAAAGTGCATTCTTGAGACTCTGTTCCCGTAAATCGGACTCGTAAATATTTATTAAAAATATTTATGAAGTTAGTTGTGTAGTTAATTAGGTTTTGGTTAAATGAAATTGCATGAATTAAGAGTAATTAGGTATAAGGACTAAATTACATATAGGGTGAAAGTTGAATTATAGATTAAAGAAAAATTAAAGGGACTAAAGAAGCAATTATGTCATTGTTCTTTAATGAGGCGACATAAGATAAGATATTTATAAATTTAATATATATTATAACAAAATAAGTTTACTTAATATTTAAGTATATATTATATTAAAATAATAATAAACTAATGTATAATAAAATAAAATAAGTAAATGAATAAAAAAAAATAGAAAGCCAAAGCCAAACGAAAACTGAAAGGAAAGAAAAAGAAAAAGAAAAAGAGAAAGAAAGACGCAAGGTTTAGGGATTTTTAGGGTTTAAAGCTCAACTGGTTAGTCAAATTAGTCTTTTTTTCTTGTAATTTTTATATTTTGAAATTCTAGTGTTAAGTACAACCTGACCCATGTTGAAATTTTAGCAAATATTGAGTTTTTAAGTGTTGTTAATGTTGAATAATTTTAGTATTAGGGTTAAATTGATAGATTTTTAAGTTAGAAATGAAAAGGATTAAATTGTAGAATGAATTGTAAATTTTGAGTAATAGGAACTAAATTGTGAAAAATTAAAACTTAGGGATTTAAGTAAAATAGAGAGTTTAATTTAGTTTAAAGTAGAAATTGTATGAAAATATAGAATTAATTGTGAAGAATAAAACTTAGTCTCGGTTTAGGGACTAAATTAGAATTTAGGCAAACATTGAATAAAAATTGAAATATTCAATATGAAATTGAATTGTGTTGTATTGATGAATTTTAATTGTTTTAATTACGTAGCTAACGTTGTACCGGAATCCTCGACTAAAAAGGGGAAAGATAAAGTCGACATCAAATAGCTCAGAATTTCTGATTTGTATTTCTATAATCCGAACCTAGATGTTAATTGTTGTATTTTAAATTAATGTATATGGTAAGTGGTTAAGGTGAGTATATGGCACTTTGATTATTGCATTGATTTAAAGTTGATTGAATTGAATTGAATATGTGTTAATGTGAAATTTGGATATTGAATATTGGTTGTATTTGGAAAGTGAAATTAAACCCTATTAACTGTATCGGGCTGAGTCGAATATAGATGGCATGCCATAGAATTGGAAGAGTGCAGAGATTTTTTTAACTTCAAGTCGATGAAGCACTGGGTGCCAATTTGCTTCGGTTTAACCGATGAGACACTGGTGTCAATTTATATATATGGCAATTATTATTACCGGATTTATCCGATGAGGCACTGGGTGCCAAACTGGTGTGTTGGTTGGATCCGTGTATCCGTCCGAGTCCGAGTCGTGTTAATATGGGTAATTAAATAAAATGGTACTATGATTGATATTGAATGATATTGTATGTGAATTGAAAATGGAATAGTGAATTGAAACATGAAAATGAGACACATGAATTATGTATTCATGAATTGGATATTATTATTGTTTCAAATGATTTGTGGATCAAATTGTGAAAAGTTATTATATAGCAAGTGATGAGAATTGAGTATGGTATAAAATGATTTAATTATGATTTGAGTATTGAATGGTTAATGCTATTATTCAATTGTGCTTAATATTTAATTGTGTCTATTATATTATTTTGTCTTTAAATATTTGGATTATAGAAATACCACTCAGTTTTACTTAGCGTACGGTTTTGTTTTCCGTGCGCAGGTTAGGTACTTTACTTTTTGACCGTCGATTCAACATCCAACAACAATCCCGAACTCAAATGTGGTGATGTCTATCTTTTGTGTCAGCGTGTACCTAGAGTGTCTAAGTAATAGTCATTTTGTGGATTGAATGTAAATGGGATTATAAGTTTAATATTGGTTGGTTTTATACATATAAATATGTGTTTGTTTTTGAAGCCATATTATGGCATAGTAAATCGAACTAAATCTAGATAGATGCATGTGAATTTAATTCTATGTTTAAGTGCTCATGAACTAGGCAAATTGATTTGGTATGTTTATAATTTGGATTAAAATGATGCTTTGATGACTTGTTTTGATGATATGAAATGTTTGAGAATTCTGACTGTTTGATCGATAAACTTCGGTAATGCTTCGAAACCCTATTCCGGCGATGAATATGGGTTAGGGGTGTTACAAATTCTCATTATTTCTTAGATTCATGGACCCAACTCAATTCAATGGGATCTTTCATTCACATTTTTTTCCACTAAGAACGTTTTATAAAACTCTTGGACCCCCGAATTTGGAGTATCCTACTTTCACGTAATTCACAGGATTCAACAAGCAATCGATATTTCACGCAATTCATGTTTAGATAGTATATTTCCTTAACATTTATTACTTAAATTATGCTATTAGTCCTTGTATTTTATTAAAATTATGCATTTAATTATTGTACTTTAATTTGGTCATTTTAGTCTTTGTACTTTTCAAATTTTAAAATTTATGTTCTCACCAGATAATAAACGTTAAATTAATAAAGCTATGTTATTTTACAAAACCCGATGCAACAAACATATTATCATACGCGTAATGCTATGTAAGCTTGCTATTTTCACATATTATTTACTAAAAATCCAGTCAATGGATTAACAATAGTCATTTAAGTCAAAACTAAAATTTCTAAATTTAAAAAGTATAGGGACTAGAATGATCCAATTGA
This sequence comes from Gossypium raimondii, assembly GCF_025698545.1. Classification (NCBI taxonomy): domain Eukaryota; kingdom Viridiplantae; phylum Streptophyta; class Magnoliopsida; order Malvales; family Malvaceae; genus Gossypium; species Gossypium raimondii. The sequence goes on from NC_068574.1 coordinate 55,280,001, forward strand.
AGAATATGAATTAAATCTACAACCATACAACAATACATGACTAGTAATTTTAACCAAATAAGTTTAACTGCTACTGTTTGGGTCATAACTAAAATTTCAAATTTTGGAAAGTAAAAGAATTAAATTTGAACAATTTAAAAAATACAAGGACTAAAATTTATCAAATTAAAAATAAAAATTAAATTCACATTTTTACAAAATACATAAACTGATAGCATAATTTTACCGCATTAATTATACCTACAAAACAAAAATCTTCCTACCTAACTCTTCATACCTACCCATGTAAGATTTAGAGTATATACGATTAATATTAAATATTTATGTTCTTTTATTTTAGATTCGGTTGAAATTTCCTTATCAATAACCTGTTATTTAAATTATTGATTATTGATTTTAATCCAATTTCACTGAAACTAAAAGTTATAGATTTAGTTCAGTATATTTTTATTTTATTATTTTTAAGTCTTTATACTTTTTAAATTTTAAAATATTAATTACGACCCAAAATGGTGTTAAATTCATTAAATTAAGTTATGTTATTTTTCAAAATTTAATCGTCAAATATATTATCGCATGTAGAGTATCATGTCGATTTGATATTTCTAGATTTTATGATTGTCTAATCTAATTATCGCCTACAAAATTATCTAATTGAAGAACATGGATTAAATTTATTGGATTAATAGCAGAATTTAACTAGATAAATTTAGTTATTTTCATTTAATTCAAATTAAAATTCAAAATTCAAAAATAAACCTCCATAAAAAATGAATGATTTTTTTCCACATTTAAATATTTGGACAAAATCCAGAAAAGGAATTAAAATTGTCTTACTCTATTTTGGGATAAGTAATCTTATTCCTAAAGAATCCTTTAAAATACATTACTTTTGCTTTATTTATGTATTTTCCTTTTAAAGATAAGCATTCAAAGATTTCTGTGGAAATAATAGGATAAGCTGTAAACGGTGTTAGTGCACAAATGTACCACGCTTTGTAAAATTGTGCCCTACATTTTATACTTCTCATGTATTCCCATTTTATTCAACATAAATGAGTAATTCATCGACTCTTTATTTTATTTAAGAATAAATTAAGTTTATAGAATGAAATTAAATCATTATTTATAGCCTAAAATTTAGGCAAAATTCTATAGATTAAATTCAAACTGCATTAACAATTTATTTTATTTTAGAGTAAATTATTAAAATAGTCACTTTTGTTTATTTTAAATTACATTTTAGTCACTTATAATGTTATGTTTTGGTTACTTATGTTAACGTATTGTAACATTTTAGTCACCAAGCCGTTAATTGTCGACTTGTCACGTTAAATCATCGTTACAAACAAAAATTTTATATTAAATTATACAATTGGTCACCATATTTTTCCGTTTTTAGTTAAAATTTAACCTAAATTTTTTGTTTGAAATGATGATTTAACGTGCCAAGTCGGCTTATCGTTACACCGTTAACGATAATTAATGGCTCAGTGATTAAAATGTTACAACACGTTAACGTAAGTGACCAAAACGTAAACAAAAGTGACTATTTTTGTAGTTTACCCTTTATTTTATTATTGTATAAAATTAGTAAGTTATTTTATTTCATAAATTAAGAATATTCTGTTTCATCCCTTAAGTTTTAGCTCGATTGGTATGGGCATTATTATCAATGTGGGAGGACGTGAGTTTGAGTGCGTTGAAGCGTATTATCTTCCTATATATGGGTTAAGGAAGGGCCATGAATAGTTCTAGAAATTATTTCAAAAATAACATATATGATCCGAATAATTTTATTTCTATTTCAGTTCAATAAAAAATGAAAAACGAAAAAGAAAAGTAAAAGATGAAAAACAAATGTGTTGAATTATTGAGGGAAATGACAATAAAACACATAAAATGAGAAAAAAAGTTTTTTCTTTATTTATTTAGGGAGGGACCAATGAAAAGAGTACAATTATTTCACTTCACTTGCAAACAAATTCATCCATTACAAAATTCCACGTGTCTAAATTCCAAATCACATCCACGTCAGCTTAGACAAAGACATGCAAATGTAATGAAAATTGAAACAAAACCAAAGCTAACAGCGATAAAAACAAAACAATAAGCGAACAAAACAAGAAATTTGCAGAACAACAACATAATGATTTTCCTTCCTTTTTTATTTACTTAAAAAAGCCTTAATGTCTTTTTTAAATCTCTTCCCATAAACCATCTCCAAAATCCCACTTTAGCAATTATTTTTTTCCTCAAAGGTATTCCTTTTTTCTTTTTACTTGCTCTTTTATTGGCTTCTCTCTCTCTCTCTTTCTTTTATTTCTTTTTTCCCCCAGTTTTTGAATTTTTCTTGTTGTTTTATTGTTTGGATTTGTTGATTCTGAAATGGGTTTGTTTTATATTTTTATTCTTTTTCATGGCGAAATGCATTGTTAATTTCTGTGAAGTATGGGGGTTTTGGTGTTTTTTATGAATTGTTTTCTTTTTATGGGTTGTTTGTTTTGTTCACATTACTGTTCTTGTAAAATAGATGCTATTATTCTAGCTGATTCTTAAGTTGAAAAAGCAATGAATTTAGATTGTATTTTTGCATTATGTATCTATTGTCAAGATTATTAAAATGTACCATCTAAACGATAGAAGATTCTTTAGGTTTTTGCTTTGTTTAGGGACCAATTCATGGAAATTTTTAGGGATCCAGTGGTGTTTTATTCAGTTCTTTGAACCAAAAACTTGATGGATTATATGGGAATTTTTTTCCATTAGAAGAAATTTATATATAGGTTTCTATAGAGTGAAACAGTCTTTACTATTTTATGAAGGATTGTGCATTAAGCTCTATGGTACCAATGCTGAAAGATATGTAGATAAGCTAAATAAGCTAGATCTTACTTCATGTTAATGGATATGCTATTTATCTAGACTTTCTTAATTCTTATATAATTTTCTTACATGCATAAATGTTCTTTGAGGAGTTGTGTATTTTCGGTTTATTAAACTTTCGTTCTTGAAACACAAGTTCATGCTCTTGTTTTATGTACACAAGGATAAGAATATGTTGGATTGAAACATATAAGCACTAGGGGAAGAAGGTAGTTGATGATATAGAACTGAGTTTTTATTGTTGATAAATGTATGTATGTATGTTCTAAGATGTTTTGATTCTGAGCTACAAGGAAAGTTAAAATAATTTTGAAAAAAGATTGTCATATGGTGTTAGATAGATATGCAGTAGAAATGGAGCATGTTGCCGTATACAAGGTTATTTATTCTATTGCATATAATGTTACTGAGCTCAATCAATGGAGTTATATGTTGTGCTTGGTCTATATCCATGCTGAAAATTTATTCTTTTCCTTTTTATTTGATGTTCATTGTTTAGAAGATCTTGTTTTTGCATAGTGCTGGTCTTGAAGCTCCTTCAGTTTTTGTGGTTAAATTATCGAGGGAACTTAAGAGAAACCGGGTATTTCAATTATTACGAGAAGGGAATGATCATTTGGTTCGAAGATGATGGAGGTCAACGCTGGATATTCCCGTTCGAATGAGAAACAACTGCCAGAGTGTCGAAAATCTGCTGATAAAGGGAAAAAGCCAGCAGAAAAAGATGCAAGCGCTTCTGCATTTGTAAACCATGGTTCGTTCCTTGCTTTAGATGACCCAATGGTGTTGATTATTGCTATTTTCCCACTTTTTCCAATGACATGAAGAAATTTCTCAAGGGTTATCATTTCTACCATGTCTGTTTTAGCTTTAAGATAAGATGTATGGTTTACATGCTTTTCTACCAGATTGTCCCACTCATTGCTACCATGTATGGTACGCATCCAGCACAGATAGGCCCATACCATGTCTGAAAATGTCTCCAACAAGGGTATTTATGAGACTGAAAAGTCACAGCAACATAGTCTTAGAGTATTTGACACTGAACTATATCTTTTCAAAGATAGTATCATCCTAAGATTTTCATGAAATTGAAGAGCCAGCTCTTCTGCCATCACTTCATATCTTGTCCTTACCTCTATTCTATTACCTCTGAAAAGTCGAGCTACTGATAATTCACCATTGCTCTATCTGTCCTCTAAGGTTGCCATTCCAAAGAAAAAGCAGGATTAGAACTATTGTTTTTGTTTCAACTGAGTATATATTTATGTTTTGACTTTTGAGAATGGAGTTATAATCTAGCTGAATCCATTATGTAGCTGCAATCTCTTGGCACGAGAACAGAAGAAAGTGGACAGGAGATAAATCTCAAAAAGCACGAAAGATCAGTAAGGATCAAGTTATAAGGTATACCAGTTATCCCAATCTTCTTCTGTTTATTCAATGATGGTCTGATATTGCTCTACTGGATACTATTTTGGTGGGGAAGCTAAACACCATATATGTATTTGGTAATGGCCTAGTTGGAACCTATGTTACCTGGACTCAGTAGTGAATGTTGGATCGGGGCATGTGTCTGAACAGATGCTCAATTTTTTCTATGCTTTTTTTTTTTCGTATATTTAAAGGATCATATGTCAAAGATGGGTATTTTATGAAAGACGAAAACTCCGAGAAACATAAGTTGAAATTGCATCATCACTATCTGTAGACATTTACAATTTGCATATTACAGCTCTTCTTAAAATAGACTTCTTGGTAATGATGTTTTCTTTAAACAAGAAATGGAATAGATTTTTGCTTCTAGTGGAAAATCAAAAGGAAGAACCAAAATATTAGTGCAAAGGTAAGGTTATAAACATTTGGCTCGCCATCTTTTTCGTCTTCAAGATGTGCAGTTAAAGTTTGAGCTGAAGTTGCTATTCCAACTAGGCTCAAGTTGTTGGGGGAAATTCAGGTTTGTTGAAAAAAATAAATTCTTTTAGTGTTCTCTCTTAAATGATTGTTTAAACTTCAATGTCAAAGGAAACTTTTGCAGACCCTGCTGAAGTTGGAACGATTTGAGGTGCCTCTTATGGTGGCAAATATTCTTTGCTATGTACCATATTTACCGGAAGGTGGCCTTGGATTGATTCAGCTTCCTTTCCAAAAAGGGGACTGTTGTTGATATTTATAGATATGGTTCCTCGAACACCGAAAAATTGTTAGCTTGAACGGAATATATTTGATCTAACTTCATAGAGAACTATTACAAAGTTGCAGCATAGAAATAGTGATTGTTATGTATAGCATATCTTACGCATAAATGAAGAATATTTCATCTGTTGTACGATATTAATTGCTAGATATGTAGATTTTACCTTTCTAATTTTTCTTACAGTTGCCTGGATAAGACGAATAATAACTGCAGAAACTTTGTTTTGCAGCTGGTCTACAACATATGAAGAGCTTCTTTCAACTAATGAACCATTTTCCGAGCCAATTCCTTTGCCGGTAAGTTTCTGAAACTGCAATGATTATTGAATCAATCATCAAACAATAGATTTGGATGTTAAGGAGACTTGATCAGCAGCGGTATAGTACGATAAAATAGATTGTTTGAGCAACTCGAGCTTGGTTTAGCTGTCTAACCCTTCTCTTTAGGAGGAATAAAGTTCATGATTCAAATCCCTCCCTCGTGTTTCTCATACATATGAAAAAGAAAGGGACTGACCAGAGTTCCTTGTTTTAAATGAATTACTGCAGCCACAAGAAACTTACTGCAATGAATGATGTTGTTCTAAATGCAGGAAATGGTAGATTTTCTAGTTGATATTTGGCACGACGACGGGCTGTATGATTAGATAATCAGTGATGAACTATGATGAAGCTCTGGCATCGGAGATTGGTAGACAATTGGAGAAGTTTTTTCTTTTTCTTTTTTGTGTCTTACAAATTTATAGATTTGGAATACCTCCATTGATATTCAAGATTGAGAGTCGCAGTTCCAAGCCTGGATTGTATTGGCCTCCTTAGATTTATGTAACACACATTGTGACTGTCATTCCAGGATGTTGGATACGGATATCTGTCTTACACGTGTATGATGATTTTTTTTTTCTATTTAGAGGATCATAACTACGTACCATTGTTCAAAATGTGTTCGACAACGGGATTTTTTCCAGATATAAATATGTTAGGAAGCTTCTTGGAAAATCATATTGTCCTACTCATGTCCAAAGCATCATAGTATTTACTTTTTGGTTGGCATCGTGATGAGGATGGATCCCAGAACTGAACTGAAGGTTGAACTGGTTGTGTTTTCAATTCAATTGGTTTAAGGTTGATGATGACATAAGGTGTTAGCAATTTTTGTTTATTATATGGAGCGTCAAAAGGAAGCTTTAATCACTAAGTCTTAGCATAAGCTGTTAGCAAGTTAATTCTTCATCCATGACTTCATATTCATTTTTTATTTAACGTTTGCTTCTTCTTTTTTTAATGAAATAACTCCAAATTTAAGAGATATAAATACAATCATCAAGAAAATAGGCACAAATCAAGCAAAAAATTGTTGTTAGGTGGAAAAAAAAATCAAAGTTGGAACCTTGTATCATTTATTTGTTGTTAGTGTAGGAAGACGTGGGCTTGAGTGTATTAAAATGCATTATTCTCTTAATTTAAGGGATGAGGAGCGATTATGCATAGTTCTAGGCATTGTATAAAGAAAAAAAAAGAAAGAAAGTAAGGTGTAAACAAGTTAAATATTAAATTCCATGAACTAATTTATTTATTGTTATAGTTATTAATGTAAGTAAATAATATGAATTTTATGAGTTTGTGATAAATTATGTAATAAATATATTCATTAAAATTTTATATAAAATAATTGTTATTTTATTACAATCATAAATTTACTTATGTTTTAGAGATTAGTATGAGAATTATTGTCAACATAAGATAGGAGCACGTGAGTTCGAGTATTATGAAATGTATTATGCTCCTATTATAATAAATATATACATAATTTTAGATATTATATAAAAAAATTAATTAATCACAATTCATCGTTTCAAATAAATTTTGTCATACAAATTGTGATAAATTAGTTTACATTAATTCAAATTTATAATAAAATAATAAAATTAAAAATAGGAGAAGGAAATGTTAACGCGGTGGGTGAAACGACGTCGTGTTGCTAAGTGCGCTGCAGACTGTTCTATCACACGTATTTTCCCGGAAAATATAGAAGGAAAAGGGAAAGGTAAAAGATTCCGAAACCAAACACGGCAAAAGAAAATTGAGGCAAAAAAAGAAGAAAAGAAAAACAGGAAAGCTTTGATTCTAAGCCATTTTCTTTGCTCCATTCCATAGAAAGATCTAAAAGCTCAAGCTTTCCTAGCAAAATTTTCTCACCATTTTTTTAAGCTACGAAGAGAGGGAAAGGAAAAGGGACTAATTTAGAGAAAAAAAAGGTAAAGATGGATAAATTTAAGAATATGTTGAAACCCAAGCCGAATCCACAACAACTACTAAGAGATTGGCAAAGAAAGCTTCGTCAAGAGTGCCGTAACATTGAACGCCAAATCAGAGGCAAGATATTTCCATCTTTTTCCCTTAATTGTTTGGAAAAAATTTTTGATGATTGCTTTTTAGTGGTGCTTTTGAATCTTTCAGTTAATGGGTATGTGAGAATTCAGGTTTAAAATAATGGGGTTTTTTTTATAAGAAAATTTATGGGATTTTTATGTGGATTTTGTATTAGATGTTCAGAGAGAGGAGAAAGGTGTACAGAAGGCAATTCGAGAAGCCGCTAAGAGAAATGACATGGGTTCTGCTAAGGTAAAAAATTCTTGGGTTTTTTTTTTTCTTTCTAATGGAACTTTAGCTAAATAGATTAATCATGTCATAGTTTTTGAGGGAATTCAATATTTTATAATTGGAATGGTTTGATTAGGAAGATAAGTTATGTAATTACATTAAAGATCATTGAGGAGAACCTGTTGGTTAATTCGGCTGCCCTTAAGAGTGGCATCTAACAATGGGGATTGGCTCTATTTTAGCAAATAAAAAGATCATTGAGGCGTACCCATCGGTTCATGTAGTCACCCTTAAACATGGCATCTTGTGAATCTAAAGTTATTGTAAAAGGATCTAGGTCATTATATGGTGTAGAATGACTTTATGTTTTAAATTGATGAAGTAAATTGGATTTTGTGGTTTATTAGATGAAATGATTGGACATTCATACGAAAAGGATGCTACTTGATTATCCTATCTAGCTGATCTTCAGTATTCATCCAATAGGTATTCGTCCAATGAGTTTTCTAGTCGATCTTAGGATCAGGAGATGTAACTCATCATTGGTTCTAAGCTGGAACTGCACACTAAAAACATGAAAGATGTTGATTTTTGGAATAATGAAAAGATCATCTTTTCGTTGGGTGGTCCAATCTGATGAAACCTATGTGCCTTAGCACATGTATTATATGTGAAAATAATTTATTTTCTTTATGTGCATGCTTTCATGTCTGTAATTTTGCATTTGCCTTGTTATTGAGGAGTCATTTCTTATGTACGCTCTCGTTGTGATCTTATTCGTCTTTAGGCACTCGCAAAAGAAATTGTAATGTCGAGAAAAGCTGTGAACCGTCTATATGAGAATAAAGCGCAGCTTAATTCAATATCAATGCACCTTGGAGAAAGTGTTGGTATGACAACTTATGCATCTGAAATCTGTGCATTGCATTTATTCCAAACGGTTCTTTTATTCCCCAGTACCTGGAAACATTTTTAATTTGAACATAGGCTGAGAATGTTGTTGGCACGTGCTTATTTCCCTGAATATATCAATGTTTGTAGTATTAGATTTATCATCTGACATAAGTGAACATGTATTTTACTGTTTTTTGGAAGAACTGCTTTTCTTTCTAAATGTTCTTTATGGTGGATTGTATTTGAAGCAATTGCTCGAACTGTTGGCCATTTGTCCAAGAGTGCTGAAGTCATGAAACTTGTAAACAACCTCATGAAAGCTCCACAAATGGCTGCCACGATGCAAGAATTTAGCAAAGAAATGATCAAGGTAATTTTCAAGTTTGTAACTTTGTTGCATTTACGTGCCAGTTTTTGTTTCATAATATTTACCATCGTGGTCAACACCTTGGAATTGACACTAGCATAGGACACTTGGTATTCTACTATTGTTGTTCAGAGTTGCTATGTTGCCTCAAGATTGGTTTTTAGTGGTGTTCTTTTTACTGAAAGTTGTACAAAAGTGAACTTGGTCGGGAAATTCATTTTTGGATGTGTCCAATCAAAGTCTAAAGTTAACAACCGATATCTGTGTTGTATAGATTGAAAGAACGAAATTAGACAACTATTTAGTAGCATACGTGAACTAATGAGCATCTTCTTTTAAAAGTACAATGACTCCAAGTGCAATGTGAGAAGCATCTACATGCTCTACATATTTTTCGAGTTTCTTATTTTCTGTTTTAAGAAAAATGCCTCTGTTCAACCATGCAGGCAGGGGTTATTGAAGAAATGGTAAATGATGCCCTTGACTCGGCATTGGATTCCGAAGATATCGAAGTAGAGACCGAAGAAGAAGTTGATAAGGTTCTTTCGGAAATAGCCGGTGAAACTGCAGCAGAGCTTCCTGAAGCTGTTCGGAAGGAAAGAGTGAGGGTATCTGCGCATAAAGAAAGCACTTCCCGAGAGGTATGCAAAACTTTAAACCCCTTTCATTCACTTGATTTTGCAAAACGCTGAAGCAATTCAATTTCTTATAAATTGTATAGGAAGAAGCTATAGTGGAGGGTGCCAATGATGAGGAAGAGCTAGAAGAGATAAGGGCACGGCTTGCTCGAGTTCGATCGTGAAAATTTCACCTTGTTTATGGTGTTCTTTAGCTATCTATCAACTGAAACTGTGCTTTGTATTGTATTCCTCCATTAAAGGGGGATTTGAGCTAATCTGTTGTGTTTGAAGAGAGCTTTGAAGTTTGAACCCAAACATTCAATAGTGAATATGGATTTGCACTGTGGAGCAGTAGGCCAATTGCTTCACTAAAATTCTATTTAATTCTTTTAAATAATATCATTTAATTATTACAAGTTTAATATAGTCCTAAAATTTTATTGCAAGTTGTATAACAAGTTTATAAGTTTGCACTTCATTGTAAAATCCAGACATACTTGGTCTTTGCATGTTGAAATATGAATTATTATATAATTGATGTATTATATCAAATTTAGCTTTCTAACGTTAATCACTTTCTTTTATTTTGTTTTTTAGTTAAATTTAATTATTAATTTTTTTAGTGATTTATGTAGATCTGATTATGGGTCGGGTTGGGTTGATGTTAAATTTTAGGTTTGTTTTCTAAGTTTAGGCTCAAAAAATGAGCTTAAAATTTTACTCAAGTTTAGTCCATATAAAAATGCTAAATCCGAGCCTAATTCAGTTCGCTTGTATTAATTTATATATATTTTTTATATAAAAACAAATTTAAAAATATATAATACATCAAATACACAAAAACATTAAATAAGAGTTATACAATATCCAAACAATAACGATAAAATAGTAGGAATATAATAGCAAAATAGTAGCAAAATAACAATAAATAGAAGCAGGGGAAAAAATTGACTTGAGACGCAGCTCGTTTAGAGAACGACACTTTTTTTTTATCCAAACCCACTTTTTAGACTTATATTTTACTCAAACCCTCACACTTTTTCGGTGAGCCTTCAATCTTGAGCAAGTGGTTCGAAACATTATCGGGTCTAGTTATATGTTATGTCAACAAATAAATTAAAAATTATATAAAGTTTTTTTTAAAAAAACTATAAAAAATTAATATTAAGTACGAATGTATTACTATGCAAACTGCAATGTTTACAATGTAATATTTTAATTGATATTTTCATTAAAAATAATAATTCAACTCTTTTAATATATTAATGTTAAAATTGACTTCTTTAAAAAATAAAATAAAATATTTAAAAATAATAAATTGACAAAAAATATAAATATTCAACATTAAATTAAACTAAAATGCATCAAATCAAAATAAACTTGGTCTTACATGTTAGAAACAAATAGTCAACTTAAGTATATGATTAAACCGAATCAAATCATGGTAAACTTGTCAACTTATTATATTATATAATCAAAAGAGGTCAAATGGTGATCTCAACTTGACTTTCTTTATTTTTCACCACATAAGTAAATATATTTTTCTTTCAACTATTTCAGACAGCCTTCTGATTTGATAGATGAACCTTTGTACGCCCACAGACAAGACTCCTCACTAATCTTTCCTAATAAAGTAAATCAAAAGAGCACTTCTCCAATCATTCTTAAACCTATGTTTTGTCTAAATCTCAATTTTTTCAAACACCATATTGCTTTAAAAAGTAGGTTTTTTCGATTGTCGTTGAATCTATGCTCTGACCAAAGATTAAAAAACTTGGTGACTCCACTGATATCCTTTAGACTACATTTTGAATTTAACTATTATAAAACGATTTCATTTTGACTCCAATATCTAATATAAATGTTTTATTTATTATTTTCACCTCTACCTAAAATTGTTTGAACTATTAAATAAAAACTTTTGTATTTACTTTAATCAAAAGTAAAATATAAATTTTGATTATTCGATTAACCGATCAAATTAATCAAAATATTTCGATTTGATTAATATATGTAAGAAAAAACTTCATTTCAAGTAACAGATAGAGATTTTATATTTTAAGTAATTCAATTTGAGTGTTAAAACACTACTAATTAGATCAAAGAATAAACTATTAAAAATTAATATAATATCAGACGGTTACTATAACATGTACTACTTTATTCTAACATTCAAAAGTCATTTTTAACCAACAGATTGATAAAATTTTTATCAAAAAAATTAATTTAATCTAAGGATGTCCCTGTTTGTACTATGTTTAGGTGTACCCGATTTCTTCGTGTATTGGTAAACCTTAAAAACAACAAATGTAGTGAAGATGTGTGCAAGTAGTTGTGCTATCTTTTAAACACTATTTTCTGACTATAATTTCACTTAAAAACAAGGGTACAAAATCTGTAACATGTAAAATGTTGTAACGTACAAGTCAAGCAAGGAACTCATCAATATCAAAAAGCTCACAATTATCCCACACACTATTATTCCCTACATAATCCATTGGAATGTCATCGAAGAACTGCAACGATTCCAATCCTTCAAGCCAGCTATAATCTGTATCATCCCCTCTTCTATCAACCTCACCACCTTCACCTTTCATATCCATTGCACCACTTGTCGACGGCGCTTCAGAATCAACAGGACCATCCATAGCGGACTCAGAGCCACCGCAAGTGGCCGTTGTTGTAGTTGTAGCCTGAGAAAACCCATGTGAAGGAGTGGCGACTGAGTCCGAATCGGAACCCTGTGGCATGTTAAGGATCGCTTTGTCACCGTACATGGCTTTGGCGGCTTCGTCGTAAGCCGAAGCGGCTTCGACGGCAGTAGGGAAAGTGCCGAGCCAGAGACGTTTCCCTTTATTCGGAGCGCGGATTTCCGCTACCCACTTACCCCATGTACGCTGCCGTACGCCTCTGTAGTTACAGTTCTGGTTCTGCGGCCCGCCTTTACCCTTCATGCACCCTTTCTTGGAACCCTTAGCCGGCGCTTTACGTGATTGTTTGGCCTCCGAGTTCTCACTCCATAACTTCAAAGTATCCGCCACTGATAACCCGTCCCGTCTCTTCCTTTTACGTGAAGAACCCGGAAACAAAGACGAATCCATCTCTGGGTTGTGATTATCCTTAAAACCCATACCAAACATTCCCAAAAATTTCAAACGAGAAAACCCCAGAAATCTCCAGAAACAAGAACAGGGGCTAACCAAAACAAACGAAGCTCAAAAAGAGAGAACAAAAAAGGACGAAAAACAATGAACAAAGCTTAGTTCTAAACTGGGTTTTTGATGAATTTAAGGAATTTTTTTCCTTTCGTGAACGTTTGTTTTCTTGAAAGTGAAATCTTGGAGAGCAGGAAAGATCTTTAACACTCTGAGAACTGAGGATGATATTTAATACTTTTCCGGGAGATATTTATTGCACCTTTTATTTTCATTAATTTGAATTTGTTTTAAAAGATTATAAAATAAACAAGACACGTGTCGGATACTGAGTTGTTTTGAATGATGTTTCGTCGCCAGGAGACAGCTGGCACGTGTCACCTGGTTTTCCCCTGTGTATTCTAGAGATTATCCTTAGTTTACTTCCTTTCGAAGAATTTTGTTTTACTCGGTTTCCGTCTTTAACCCTGGTTCTTTGAATTGATTACAGATGTGCCACTAACTAACTACTAGGCAAGCTACTACTAAACAAACTAGCTTTGTTAGCGCTATAAGGACTTTTCTGTCATAAGTCAATATGGGCTTTGACCAACCATAAACCCATATGCAACCGCAAAAAGAAAACGGTTTCTTTCAAATAATTATATTTCAATAATTATTTGAGCCGAACTTACCTTTTTTTAGAAACAAACATTGAAGAAGGTAGAAATTTTTTTAGAAATATTTTATTTATAATAAACAAATCTAGTTAATTTAATAATTATATATTTTAAATAGATTTGTTCATGGATCAAGTTATCCAGCTCGGCATGTAGGCTCACCCCAAAAATAGGAAGGTTTAAGTTAAAATATAGACTCGAAAAATAGGTTTAAAAAATTTTAAATTGGTCAAGTCTTGGGTAAGGCTTTTTTGGCCCGAGCTTAACCTGACTCGAATTTGAAAAAAATACTTTTTTTTACCATTTCTTGTTGTTTTGCTGTTATTTTTTTTATTTCTCACTATTTTGTTACCATTTCATTATTATATTTCTACTAGGGGTGAGCAAAACTCGATTCGACTCGAAAAAATCGAAAAAAAAATTCAAATTTCGAGTTAAACGAATCGAGTTATTCGAGTTATTCGAATCAACTCGAATTTTTTTTCGAATTTCGAGTTCGAATCGAGTTAAGTTTTCGAATTCGAATAACTCAAATAATCCGAATAATTCGAATATCAAACTATAATATTTTACATTTTTAGCCTAAACTCCCAAACTTTTCTACTTTTCCCTCAAAACTTTTACTCCTTCCCACTTTCCCCCCAAAACTTTTACTCTCCTCCCCTCCCAACCCCCCAATCTACCCAAAATCCATTTCCCACCAAAATTTTACTCTTCCATTTATTTTTTCTCAAAATTTTACTCCCAAAAACCCTCAAAACATTTTATTTTCCCCCAAAATTTTTACTCCCTCCCACTTTTCCCCTAAAACTTTCATTCTCTTCCCATCCCACCTCCCACCTCCCATCTACCCCAAACTAGACCTGTCCATGGGCCGGGCCGGGCCGGGCCCACAAAAAAATTTCAACTCGTTTACTAGGCCCGGGCCCGGCCCGAAATATGGGCCTGAGATTTTGCCCAGGCCCGGCCCGAAGAAAAAATATGGGGCCTGGCCCGGCCCGGCCCATTTTTAATTAAAATTAAAATTAAAATTATTTTTTTAATAAAATTAAAACTAATTGTTATTAAAATTAATTGTTTGTAAAATTATCAAATTATTAATTGTTAATTGTATTAATTGTTGTAATAAAATCTAACATTTGATTAGTAAATTTATCAAATTATTAATTGTATTAATTGTTATAATAAAATCTAACATTTGATTAGTAAATTTATCAAATTATTAATTGTATTAATTGTATTAATTGTTGTAACAAAATCTAACATTTGATTAGTAAAACAAATTTGATGTTTTATTATTATTATTATTTTGTAACACTAGTTAAGGAAATGAAAGTAAATAAACTTAAAATAAAAAACTATTATATTTTAAAAATAAAAAATATATATTTAATATTTTTCGGGCCGGGCCGGGCCCGGGCCAAAAAAATCTTGCCCAAGGCCCTGCCCATTTTTTAAACGGGCCTAAAATTTTGCCCAAGCCCATATTTCGGGCGGGCCGTCGGGCCGGGCCGGGCCGCCCGGCCCATGGACAGGTCTACCCCAAACCCTCCCCTCCATTTTTTTAATATTTTCCTCCAAAATTTTACTCCCCTATTTACTTTCCTCAAACTTTTGTTCCCAAAATTTTTATTTTCCCCTAAACTTTTATTTCTCACCCTTTACTCTCAAATAAAAAATCAAAATTATCCAAAAACAAAATCACTAAACATAAATAGTAATAATTTTATTTATATATACTATTTATATTATTAAATTAAATTTCACATTTTATATTATTTATATTATTGAATTGTTTAGTCATATTGAATATTTATATTAAAATTGAATTCTTAATTATGCCATAAAATATTCGTGTTAAAATTTTATATTGGTATCAATTTCACATTTTATTTTTAAAATAAATTTTATTAAAAATCATATTTTATATTTAATATATTTTTAATTTCAAAATACATAGTGACAAGAATCAAGATAATTGAAACAACTAAGCAAACAAATAAGCTAACCAAGATATAAAAATTAATAAATAAATTATAAGGTGATGAAAGTTAATAAAAAATTTGATTAAGGTGGACAAATTTTATTACGATGGGTGACAACGGTTACAAGGACCCAAAATTATTTTTTAAAATTTAACTCGAACAAATATATTCGATTCGATTCGAGAAAACTTCAAATAAAGTTAGGATGATAAAATGAGATTCGAAAACTCGATTAACTCGAAAATTTTCGATTCGATTCGATTCGATCGAATGCTCACCCCTAATTTCTACTATTTTATTGTTATTATTTGGATATTGTATAACTCTTATTTTATTGTTAATTTTGTACTTATCTTAGTGTTATTTAAGTATATTTATTTTTAATTTATTAGGAAATATTTATTTTAATATTTTTAGTATTTTTAATGTATTATATATTTTTTAAAAATAATATAAAAATTTAATACGGCTGAACCTAGTTGAGCTTGGATAAAAATTTAAGCCCATTTTTTTAGGTCAGGCCAAGTCTAACTAACGGGCTTAATATTTTGGCCGAAACCTACCCCAGCCCATCAGGAGCGAAGTCAGGACAATTTTTTAGGAAATCTTAGTGAAATTTTAATTTTTTTATAGTCTATATATTTATAGTTTTTAAATGATTAAATATAATTTTTATAATTTTAGGGGCTAAAATATAGTTTTATTTTTATTAATCTAAAATTTTAAAAAATAAAACAACTAAATAATAATTTTTTATTTTAAGGGTCGGCCCCGTATCAAACCCTAAATTCTCCTCTGCAGCCCATTGATAACTCTGATCTTAAAATAGATAATATGAAAAAATATTTTAAAATATTTTATTTCCAACAAAATGAGATCCTAAATTTTCTGGTCTGTGGATAAGGATGGTCTATTCTGATGTCAATATGAGATCCGAAAACGACTCACCATACAATGACTCGTAAAGTGTAGACAGTGATGGATTTGAAGAAAAATTCCAAAAATAAGATATGGTAAAATTGTAAATTTCATCCATTACTTATAAAAACTTAGAAGTTAGTCTATTTATTTTTTTAATTTATTGCAATTCAATCCTCGTATTTTATGGAAGTTGAGAAATTAGTCCATTTCTTGGTAAATAAATGAACTTGAACAGATTATTTCTGCTGATTCCATGTATTATAAATTGATAAACGGTTGATTTTTAACTCAGTGATCTAAGTCATGGTTTAGTAGTGTTACTTGATTGGACCGATTTCTCAATTTTCAATAGATGGCAATGGATTATGTCGATTCATTATCCAAATCGACTTTATTTTTGCGGTAATGGATTTCTAAATCCGTTTTGCCCTTTCTGGTAATAAATTCTAATTAGAATATCTGAATCCATTATTCACTTTTTCTTTTCTTTTAAAAATTATTTAAACAAATTTGCAGATTCAAATTTTACAAGAACCATTGATATTTGATCAGCTAGTTTTAGTACGAGATCAAATTTTAATAAATTAAAATAAAAGTGATTAACTTTTTAATTTTATAAAATAGAGGATTGAATTTAAAATTAGACCAAAACAAAATTCTCCTTTTGGGTGGGAATCCACTAAGTAGGTTTTTGTTGGGAGGAATCCACTAATTAGTTTATATTTGTAACAAACTTATTACTACTACTATATATGAAAACAAATTTATGCTCAAGTTTGAAGATTTTGAATCTTTCTATTTCTGATCAACTTGGAAGAGTTTCTTCTTCTTACGCAAATGTAACCGTTCCACTTGCGGGATTTTTGGTAAGTCATTTTCCCTCTCGTTTTCCAATCGAACAGATCAAAGTCGATATCGCATTTTGATTTTCTGGGTTCTTGCTATTTTTCTTGGTTTATATCGAAGATGGCTGGTTATGATTATGAATGAATTTGAAGAATTTATGCTTATTTTTCTGAGGTTTTTTTTTTTTTTTTTTTTGAGGAATGAATTGCTTAAAAGGAACAAATTGTAAACTG
The DNA here is from genome assembly GCF_025698545.1 of Gossypium raimondii. Classification (NCBI taxonomy): domain Eukaryota; kingdom Viridiplantae; phylum Streptophyta; class Magnoliopsida; order Malvales; family Malvaceae; genus Gossypium; species Gossypium raimondii. The sequence goes on from NC_068574.1 coordinate 55,297,367, forward strand.
TGGAATTAAACTGTACATTTCAAAATCTTTCTGCTTTGTATTTTTCTTTCCCGGAAAAATTGTGTGGGAATGATTTGGTATAAATTGAAAGTTTTTTTCCCAGAAAGTAAAGAATCCGTAGGAGTTTAAGACCCTTTCGGGAAGAATATGAATTAGGGTTCTAAAGCAATGAATTGGTATAGGAATTAATATAAAAATGATGGTGGTGCTGTTGATTTTACAATCAAAATCCATTAATTCACGAGAGTATCTATAATTGTTACTAATTATTGGATATATCTAAACATTAATCAAATTAAATTTAAATAGAATGACATAAGTTATGAATCGAAATACGATTTAATTTAACAGAATCTTTTTAGTTTTATATTGTTATGTAACGAATCGAATCACCAAACAATTTAAAAGAAATTCGCTTAAGTTAACAACGGGAAAGGAGTAATTGACTTTATATTTGTTAAGAAATCTGTAAAATTAAAATAAAATTTAAACTTAGGAAAACTATAAAAATAGTTACTATTGTTTGTCTTGGATTATATTTTAGTCATTTATGTTTGAAATGTTACATTTTAGTAACTTACGTTATCGTTTTGTTACGAAGTCATCAATCTATCGTTAAACTCCATTACCTCCCTAACGGTAGTCCTATGTAGCAATCCAAATATGTTTTAAATGATAACTTAAATGTTTTGGGATGAAAATAGATTTTTAATTAATAAATTTAATTTGGGTTGTCACGTACGATCACCGTTAAGGAGGTAACGGAGCTTAACAGTAAAGTGACCACTTTGTAACAAAACGATAGCGCAAATAACTAAAACGTAACATTTTAAACATAAATGATGACTATTTTTGTAGTATCAAAATTTTTAATTATATTATTACCAAGTGAATTTTTTATATTTTAAATTGTGACACTAATAATTTTAACAAAAATAATGTTAATAATCGAATTTGAATTTTGAAATTTAAAAAATAAAATAAAATAAAAACTAAATTTCAAGTAATCACATATTTAAAAAATAAAAATAAAGAAGACTAGGAAGATTTCTTGAAGGTAATATCTTTCTAAAAAATGATAATTAACATTTCCAATGCCAATTTTATATTAATATTTCCAATGCCAAACTTTGATATGCATTTCCCCATTCTCGAGATTTTTGACAAAGCAGTGATGAACCGTGGTTCATCCTCAACAAGATGAATGGATTCTCCACCGTGGACGGCTTCGTGGAGATAACCGAATCCTTGGCAGAGATGATCAAGTACATCGCCAACGAACCGTCGTTGGGTCTTTCCTACGTTCAAAAGCACACACGGGACACCGTTCCCAACCTCCTTAACCTCAGCAACCGCCTCGCCGATAAGTCCCGCCAAGCCACTTTGCACGCCCAGGACTTGGAAGATTCGATCACCATGGTCAGCTCCATGAAGCAATGCGGCTTCCCAATCGCCGATGAGATGATCAAGGACATCACGGATTCATTAACGTTAATATCGGTGAAACAACTGAAACGTGGATTGATCGACAGTACCGATTCGAGCTTTACGATGAGAAGAACCATGTCTTGGGGACCAATGGCTTGGGTTTATGGTTCTGAAGATGTGCAGCAAGATGGAAGTAATTATTTTTTGACCATGTTCAAGTCTGCAAGAGAGAAGGCGAGCGGTTTTAGATGGCCGCAGCTCGAGTCGAAGGAACCGATAGAACCCGCGGTTCGGTGTCCTGCTCCGACTATACGGGTTGGATCTGCCAGCACTGGTTCAATACCTGATAATTTTCAGTGGCCACAACTGGAGTCGAAGGAACCGATAGAAACCGAGTCCCAGATGCCGGTTCAATGTCAACCGGCGGATAAACTCCATGGAGAAGAACGGAAGGTCGAAACTGATGGCGAAGTGTCCGGTGAGAGTATATTGTTCGTATCTGAAGATTACAATGATTTCAAGGCGGATAAAGAATCTAAATTGGAACCATGGTTGGAAGGATGTGAAGACAAATTGGATAGAAGCAAGGGAGAAAGAGAAACAGGTGGGGTTTAGCTTGAAAATGAAGATTGAGTTTTGTAATTATCTGCAGATACACATGGTTGATGGTTTCATTGTCTTTTCGTTAATATTGAATTCCGTAAATTACAAAAATAGTTATTTTTATTTACCTCAAATTACATTTTAGTAATTTATATGTGAAATATTACATTTTCGTCAGTTACATTATCGTTTTGTTATAAAGTGAATATCTTTTCTTTAATATCAAAATTGAATTCCAGCTTTTCACTCTTACTAATCTTGAAGTATAGTCCCTACCTTTAAAAAAAAGTAAATTACAAAAATAGTCATATTTGTTTGCCTCAGATTACATTTTAGTCACTTATGTTTGAAATGTTATGTTTTAATCAGTTACGTTATCGTTTTGTTATAAAGTGATCACTCTACTATTAAGCTCTATTACCTCCCTAATGGCAGTCTTACATGGCAATCCAAATGGGTTTTAAATGCCAACTTGGATATTCCACGTAAGACTGCCATTAGGGAGGTAATGGAGTTTAATGGTAGAGTAACCACTCCATAACAAAACGATAACGTAAGTGACTAAAACGTAACATTTCAAACGTAAGTGACTAAAATGTAATATGAGACAAACAAAAGTGACTAAATTTTAATTAATTTAAACTTAATAATATAAGTACAACATTGATAAATATTTATATTATGAAAATAATTTTAATATTATTTAACTATTATAATTGAATTGTATATTGACATATATTTAACTTTTTAATTAATTAAAATCTCATACACAATAAGTTTTTTTTCTATATTTCTTAATTTATTCTTAAAAATTAATTAGTTTATATACCACATGATCAAATTTTGTCAAGAGAAGTGAGATAGAATTTTAAAATTTTGAGATGAGATTTTAAATTTATTATATTATTAATTTTTATAAAGGATCAACATCAACGTTTCGTGTTTTTTGATCTGTTTATCATATCTTTAAAGTCACGAGAATGATCTGCAAAATGTGTTTATGTAGTAGTTTAAATAGGTGCGTGTGTGAACGTGTGAGTTTGAGATTATATTGTATCAAATTCTTTTTTATAAAAAACCAAAATTATAATTATTTCAATGACTAAAAGGCTTAAAATGAATTATCAAAATTTGAAAGGGGTTACTTATTGAAATTTCCCATTAGACCAGGGCCCAAAGCGGCTGTCTGCCTCTAGCTTTTCTCTCCCAGTAAAATTTGAAATAATTTAAAAATAAATTATTTTTCATTCAATAAATAGATTTTTAAATAATAACCATATGGATGAAAATAATTGGTCTAATTCTTACTTTCATCCTTCTACAAAAAATAGTCCATTTACTTTAAATTGTCAAAAGTAATAAAATCAACATTTTAAGTTTACATGTTTACCAACAATTGGACTAGTTTCTCAATTTTCATAAAATATGTGTTCAAATATTGATAAATTAAAATAAAATGACTAATTTTAATTAAATAAAATAGAGGGATGAAATTTAAAATTAGACCAAAATGTGTAGAAACATTCTTTTCAGTACCGGAAATAAAGTGTTCTTTCCCATTTTAAATAAAATATCTAAATTCAAGACCCTTTAAAAAGTAAATAAATAAAGAAATAATCAATATTTCACAGCTTCACCCTCCAACAATCGCTCAATCTTCATCATCGTCTTCTATTCCAAGATTGTGACATTTCTTCTTGTTCTTCGCCATTGAAGAGATCCGAATCGCAGGCGAGCTCGGTCTAGAAAGAGGCACTCGCTTTGGAACGAAAGCGTTTTTTTTTTCAGCAGGTATCTGAAAGTATGAACGAGAGTTCACTTTCTCTTTGTTATTCATCACTGATTCGCTGTTCCGTTTCGCTTCTTTGCTCTCGTTCGTTTTCAGAGGGCACGATGTTCTTTTCTCGTTAAAAAAAGATTTTGTTCAATCTGAATGAATATTGTTATGATCAGTTTTAATTCATTGAATCACTTGCATTTCCGTGTTTAAGATTTTATCTTCTTTGTTTTTATTTATTTGGAGATATTAATTTACTTTCTACATTGCTTGAAATTTATCTATTCTGATGCTCAGGTTGCAGGATCTGAAGGTGTTTCTCTCGATTTTGAACTTTTATTTTTCTTTTGCATCACTTGTGTGCTTACTGAGAAAACAATTGAAAATTTAACGTAAAGGAAATTCTGCATGTATTACTTCTTTTTAATATAATTCCTTTCTGTTACTATTATAAGTAATTCAGCTCAAATTCCTCTTTTCTTGCACGGAGTCTAAGAATTTAGCTAGTGATGTATAAAATATACATATTTTGACCTTTTCTTTTTATTTCAGTTACAGGTAGGATTAAAGGGTTTGTTGTGATTAATAGTCCGCGCGTTTTTTTATAGCGTGGGAAAAGTGAAACGTTTAGTGAGATGGGGATGTTTGATGGATTTCCGCTTCCTCCGGATAAAGAAGTAAGTTTACTTCATTCTTCTTCTAGTCCGTTGATTTAAAGCTCTGTTTGGTTGCGGCGTTTGCTACTTCAATTTTTAAGCTTATAGCCTGTAAAAATTTGCCGAAAAGCAAAACTGTAATTGATCAACAATAAATAAATGACTAAAACGTTATTCCAATTCTAGTTTAGTTATTTTCATATACTTGTAAATTCAGGTGCTTTGATCTCGAGGAAAATTTGTGACTCTGTATTTCTTAATTATTTGAAACATGTTTTTTCCATACAATCCCTTTTTTTTGTAGTTTTCATCCCGAAGTAAAAATCAAATAATAAAAGCAACAACAAAATTGTTTTGTAATTTGTTGCAAGTTTTGGCAACCATCTTGAGGCTGGTAGAGATTGTATTATTCTGATTTGCGGACAGCTTAGTTTGTTGCTATCGAGCAAATAATGCTGTGTTTCATTGATTTAGTACGTGGTTAGAAATTTGATAAAAGTGTGGGAAGCTAATAATGCTGTGTTTTATGTGTTAAGGTTTTCTTATGTTCGTCTTCTGTTTGCTTATGATTAAATACAGTATTTAAGGGATGACCTTTTAACAGTAAGAGAGAGTTGGGCTGCTGCACGTTTTGATTCACTGCCTCATGTTGTCCGTATCCTGTCATCAAAAGATCGTGAAGGTGAGCTCGGGGTTTTAAAGGAACAAAGAGATATTGTCGAGGATGTTGTAGATGAAGTTGTTCATGCTTATCATGGTGGCTTCAACAAAGCAATTCAAAATTATTCTCAGGTTCTTTAGTAGATTCTGTGATGCTAAAACTTTTTACAGGCTTCTCAAGTGTTCCTTTTTTTTTTGGTTTTATAGTAATGACTCTCTTTTTGTGTTTCTTTTTTTTAGTTAAATTTCAATCGATTTGCTTCAAAAACCATTCCTGGTGATTATTTCCTTAATTACATGTATCGCATATTCATATTTTCTTAATTATTTTCTTCTGTTAATGTTGGGTCCACACTTGGATAATGAATATAGGATTTTTTCTATAGTTTGAGATCATAGAATCATTTTATTTTTATTCTAAATCTTGTTGGAAAATATATATAAATGGAAAAATCTCTCATTGATCACCATAATTATTGTTTCTGTTAAGGATAAACATTAAGCTTCATTGGATATCCCTTGTTAGTTCTCTGTCATTTACAAATTACTTACTTTTAGATGCGGGGACACCACAAATATTAGCAAACCTAGTAGAAGACTGAGTAACTCTGCTACTGTTATTTCTTTTGTTTAAGCTAACAAATTTTGAGATTACAAAGGAGGTTTGAATGATGATTATCCTTGTAGGGTGTTCCCATGAGCTTGCACTCTTAAAATGTTTTTATGTAGTTGTATCTACCATCGGGATGCAAGTTTGTTTTTGAAGAAATATGTGTTTTAGCATGCAGAGTTTATCTTCCCAGGCATAATCCTCATGAATTCTTTCATACATCACTTTGGTTGATTATTGTCATTTTTGGGTGGGTTGCTGTATTAATTTGTTAGGAGTTGGCTGGTGGCATGATGTACAATTGAAAGGTGAATTTATTGTTGTTATGGTTGAAAAGCTTTGGGATGTTAGTGATGGCTTTTGGATGTTTGAAAGCCATTTTAGGTCATGTCTTGGCACTGCTAGTTGTGGCTGCTGATCAAGCTTCTTTGAATTGTTTTGTGACATACTCGTTAGCCTCCCTAGTGCTTTTCTTTATCATTGGAATTCCCTTAGCTTAGGTGGAAAATACTGTTGTGAACTATGGTAATTGGAGTTGGGTGCGAGTGTTGTAAATAAGTATGTGTCCAATGTGGGAACATTTTTTTTTTCTAAATTTTTCATTCTTTGGACTCTTTGGACGGTCATCTTTCCATACATATATCTGGATATGTGCTGGACACAAATGTCGGACATGGGAACTTCAAAAAGGAATGAACAATCATTGGAGCACCATATGTTGTGAAAGCCTATAATTCTTGATTTCTTGATTGTTGCTGTATGCAGATTGCAGAGTGACCAAGCATGGTATGACTGATCTTTTAGTCTACGTTCACATTCATGGAGAATATCAGTGTTTGGTTTTGACCTAGATTGATAAGTGCAATAGTTGTGATGTTGACATGATTGGGGTTTAGGGGTTGTACTGAAAAATTTGACGTTTTCTTCAATCATCATTTCTGGTTCAAGGGGTTGCTGAGTTATAAGTGGATAGATTGAAGCGTATGATTCAGAGATTTTCATATTAGAAGTTATCTTGTATTGTTTTTAAAACATTGATGGCATTTTGTGTCTTTTGTTGGTATTAGCTTTTAGTTAATTGCATGTGAACCATATTATCTTAATGTTTTCAATGAAGACAATAGTAAGTTATTTTAATAGAATATAATTCTCTTGAAACTGTTCACTCTAACAATCATTATCTAGTTTGCTCACTTCTTCTAATGATATTTATAGTCCAATAGGGGTAAGTACTATAATTAAAAGTAAGAAGGTAATAAAATTTCACACCCCTCAAACCATTGATAGATATGTTCTTGATTGTCGCTGAACTAAGAGATATTTTTCTGTTTTTGTGGTTTTTCTTTTATAGTTTTTGTACTTGAATCCTATGATTCTGCTGGTACCAGGGAGAAAAAAGTTGCAATTCTTCATTATCTACTGTTTTCTTTCTTCCAGTATGGTCTTTGGTGGTTTTTATTTTTATAGACTCAACCATTTATGTATCTCTCCTCTTTCCCATAATTATTGTCGCATTTGGATCTCCAAAAATTTTTAGGATGCAATTGTTTCTTTTATATGACCTAAGGAAAATATTAATCAGTGCCTAGTGACACTGGTTAAGGTGATATTCTAGTCAAGAAAAATGCAATTAATGCTTTTTTTTAAATGAAATTAATAAATCTTTTTTAATTTTAAAAGAGTAATGCAATAAATGCTAAAAACTTTCTTAAAATTGCAATTAAAGAAACCTTAACGGGTGCCTATAAGCAGTGACTAACCGGAACTAGTATATAACTAGTATATTCTTAGAAGAGCCCTCTCCCAAACATTCCTCTCTAAGTAAAATTTTCCCATCCTTTTGTTTGGTCCTAAATATTTGTTTATTTTGGGAGGTCAATGAATGCTTTGTTAATTTTGCAAAACTAGCAGTTCTTGCTTCACTTCAGCTTGTGTGCAAGAATTTGCTAGGGAAACCTTTGGAAGTGAATGCATTTTAAGACCAATGTGAGAACAGTAAATGATGCCCCTTTAGAAAGTAGGAAGTCTATAGGATGAGCTAAATATATCGGAAGAGGGAGGCTTATTCTATTCTTGATTTGAAATTAAGCTGATGCACAGAAGCAAAATAATATAAAATTGAATTATAAAATCAAAACACAAATTTGACATAGAAACATAAGCAGTTTACCTTGATTGAGTATTATTTATCTCTAATTTTGCCTTTGATTGTCAATCTTGTATGAGAGAGTCCAGTATCAGTCTTCTAAGTAGTCCACTATCAATGTGATGTCCATTGGATACTCATGGTAATGAATCCCTTTATATGATAAATAAACTGCAGATGAGAGTTTATGGACATAGTAATTGATAATATTATAATACTGAATAAGCAGGTCTTGGAGAATAAATAAATTTTCATTGAAACCAATAAAATCTCTGGTCTGATAACTTAAATGAGGTGCCATCTTTCGTGGATGATTAATATATTTCTTTTCCTTATTTAGATTTTGTATAGTCTATAAGTGGGGAACATGAATAGTCTTTCTTTGTGGAAAATATTAGCAGTAATATTCTGATTCAATTACCAATTCTTGTTTCAATGGTTGTTGCCATTTTCTCTTTTCTTTTTCTTTCTTTTTTGTTGACATGTAAAAAAAACCGAGCTTTGCATTTATTTATATATTTTTATGAGTAATTGTTCATTCTTCTTCAGATCTTGCGGTTATTCAGTGAATCTTCTGAAAGTATTGAAGTATTAAAGGTAGATTTGGCTGAGTCCAAGAAACGTCTTTCTGCACGCAATAAACAGTTGCATCAGTTGTGGTATCGATCTGTTACTTTGCGTCACATAATCTCCTTGCTAGATCAGATTGAGGGTATAGCTAAGGTTTGTTCATAATTTTTCTTTCATTCAAATGATATTTTGTTGGTATTTACATGCTTTATCTTTATTAGGATTTGGCACTTCACTTCCATCCACACCTTCCTCTGGTCCTGCAAGAAATCCAGTAAATCTGATGTATCGCCTGGTTTGTTTATTACCTGGATCAGGTTCCTGCTCGTATTGAGAAGCTCATTTCTGATAAGCAGTATTATGCTGCAGTTCAATTGCATATTCAGTCAGCATTGATGCTTGAGCGTGAGGGCCTTCAACCGGTAATTTATAAAATGTTGCAAGCAGTGTATCTGTTTCTATTCTCGACTTTATTTTTGGTGAAACTTTGGTTTAGCTCATCTTGCTACTGATCCCCAGATAGATTACCTCTGGCATAATATGTTATCAAAATTGTTCAGCTTCTCTTACATTTTATCTTTTAGATTAACTTGTTGCTTTGACACAAATAAATCAGGTGCCCATCTTTAATTTGTTAGGCCTCCCAAATTAAATGGCCATATTTATGACACAGTTATGGCCAAGGCTTAGCATAGGGGGTTTGTTAAATATCTAGCAGAAGCACAAAAAACCTTATTACTTTGCCTGGTTTCAAGTTGAACACTAATGTTTAGAGAGTGAAGACATTAACCTCTATATTAAATATGTTAAACAGTTTTAGCCTTCAATTAAGTAGACTGTTAATTGGCATTTGGGCTGCATCTGATGCTCCAAAGAGATGCTAACGTAGTGGAGTATACTCAATGCTAACAACAAAAATCAAATTCAACCATTAAAATGTCTGAAACTATGCTGAACATGCAAAATAATCTACGGGTACATGCCTTTCAAAAAAAAAAAAAAAAAAGAAACAAGAAAAAAAATATACAGGCACATAAATATGTAGAAGAAAAGAAAAAGATGACAGCCGAGTCAATTAAAAATTAGAAGCCTACTGATGTCATGTTAATTGCAAATTTATCCCAAACAGAAATGGAACAATTGATGCCGTCATATGTTCATGAAACAGAGGTTTAATGATAGCAAATAGTCAACCTAACTATAAAAGAAATCTTACAGTTTTAAATAGTTCAGCTTTTCTATAACTTCACCTTTTTTTTCAATTGAAATTATATAGAGAACTTTAAGATCTTCTGCTTGCATTTATTGTTATCTAGGTTGGTGCTCTCCAAGACATTCGATCTGATCTGTCAAAGTTGCAAGGTATTCTGTTCTTCAAAATTTTGGAGGATTTGCATGCACATCTTTACAATAAGGGTGAATTCAGGTATTTCTGTCTATTAACAGCTTAACTTTCCTTGTCTTAGTCTTTTTGTGATTCATGGTGTCATCTATTCACACTGAATAAGAAAGAAAGAGATATCTGATTTAACATGTTATCTGTAATTTATTTATGCCAATAAAAGGCATTTTCCGGAAAGATTTCCCTTTTACAGAACTTTTGGTCATTAAGCTGATTAAATTTTGCAGCTCAGTTGCTTCAAGCATGCATGAAAAGGATGATGAAGTGCCAACAACAACTGTTGTTGCAATCACTGCAAATAGTTTGCAACCTGTGTCTCTAAGTCCAGTTGATGGAAGGTAAGTGCTGATGGTTCATTTGTTTTTTCTTTTTTTTTAATATCTTTCTTAATTTAGTCTCTTTTCCTTGTCTTGCATAAAGTTAAAATTGAATTTTTATTTGGTTGTCTTTTTGTACATTCCTCTTGAAGTTATAAGAGGAGTTTCAAACCTCACATCTGTTATTTGCGTTACTTTAAGTTTGAACTTTGAACCAATCCTTCATCTATTGGATCTTCGTTGAAATAGTTGGGAATTCCATACATGGTCCTTAACCATTTATTTTGATTATACTTTGAACCTCAATCAGTGAACTGTTTTTTTGGTCCTCAAGCTTTTAAAATGGTTCCATTTTAGTCCTTCCTACTAATAATTTTGTTAATTCTAATGTAATGTCCAAGTTATAGCTTCTGTGGCACAGTGTGTAAACATTCCCTTGTCTTGTCACTTGGATATTTTCCTCGACTGTTAGTGGAAAAATGTGATAAAAAGACCAAAGTGAAACCACGTAAAAAGGTTAAGAGTCTGAATGGAACACTTCGGTAGTTAGTGATTGAAATGGAATCGAGATAAAAGATTAGGGACTATGGACAGAACTTAACATTGTTTCCTCTTTCATGATTGTTGTGTTATCTCACATCATCCAAGTATTAGATTTCTTGTGGTTTTATTTAAAGTTCGGCCTCTCCACCTATTATCAATCGGTTTTAGGTTAGATGTTTAACATGGTATTAGAGCTCAAGTTTTGTCATGTTGTTCTTCCTACCATGTGAGGCTGACCGCCCCTAGTGAAGTTGTTGATGTGTAGGCCCTATGAGCTACATGTGAATGGGAGTGATAAGTGGTGGTATCCCACATGAGTTACGCATCATGGTCCTTTACTAAATTTGGGCCCCTCCACCTATTACCAAGTGGTATTAGGTTTGATGCTTAACCTATTACCAAGTGGTATTAGGTTTGATGCTTAGCAACAAATTTCAATGTCTGAACTCTGAATATTAATGGATTTTTTTTAGAATACAGGAAAACAACCCTTTTCATTTCTGTTTTAGTTTGTAGAGTTTTATGGTTTCTACCATCTATGGAGGAATGAATTAGATGCCAAACTAACTTTTAAAAAGAAAGAATTGGACGCCAAGCTTTCTTTTGAATTAAAAAGTCATAAAATGCATGCAATCCCAAACGGGATTAAGTTTTTTCTTCTAGTTAATGGCCGTCTCTTAACCTGTAAAGTTATCAAAAACCTTCTTATAGATCCTGTAACTTACATTTTCTCGGTCTTTTTTGATAATTTATTGTTGATTTTAAGCTCTTGTCATGCTCACATTATCAGAATACTATTCTGCTTGGTAATGTAGCTATGCAGAGAGGTCATTATTTTTTATTATTTTTTCCTGTAGGTTTCTTATTTTAGTTTTTATTCTCTTCTACAGATTTTTATATTTTATACTTTGTTCAGTGTCTGAATTTGTACTTGACATTTTCCTTTTTTCAGGTCATCTTATGATGGTCATGATGGGGATAGTTCTTTGGAGCCAAATGATGAAAGGCTTAATGGTGGTGATGGAAAGGATGTCAAAGTCCATCAAATCCCATTGTGGCTTTTTAATTCCACTCCTGATGAATTTGTTGTATGAATACTTCACTTAATATTATCTCATCTCATAATGTTGACTTAGTTAAATTTTCTGAACTTTGACATTAAAGCACTGTTCTCTCTTTCTCTCTCTAAATTTTTTATCTAGGAAACAATTAAAAAGAGTGACGCTCCAATTCACGTGAAGTATTTGCAGACCATGGTGGAGTGCCTCAGCTTACTTAACAAAATAGCTGCAGCTAGTGCTTTAATATGGTTAGTTGCTTTGCTTACGTAGTAGCATGTTTTAATGGAACCTATGTTTTTCCCTTGGTGCTTTTAGATAGACTCTGACAATGGTTATCTACAACTATATTAATATGTCTTAATTTTCCTTTCTTGGATCATCTACTGTTGATTTGTATAAAATGGTTTTCTTGTAAGATACATGATGAGCACGATGAAAGTAGTCTTGAGCTTTTATCCCTTTTAAGATCTGTGGTGTTTTAACAAACTAACGACATGAACTTCAAACACCCATGTATTTCTTTCTTTCTTTTTCTTTTATTTGTAATATTTGTAGTTTTAATTTATGCTGCTCTTGCTATAACTTGTCTTCATAATGGTTTACCTATTTAAGAATTGTTACTTGCGAAACTAATGTAACAGTCAAAGATTGCGACCCACTGTTCATGGGATTATCACATCCAGGATTAAAGCCCATTCAGAATTCATAAATTCTTCAGTTGATAAAGCTACTCGAACTGGTGCGACCAGTCTCCATCTTATGAAGGGACAGTTAGAAAGCTATCAGTTATCCAAACAAAAGCGTCAGAATGGGATATCATTGGCTGGGAATCTGTTAGCAGTGAGCCCTGTCTCACCCGTGATGGCTCCTACAGGAAAAGCACAGGCTGCTGCAAAAGAGCTTCTTAATTCAATTCTGGACTCTGTTGTTCGGATATTTGGTGAGACGTTGAATTATTATTATTGGAAATACAACTATATGAAAAGTTACAATTAGAATCAATCATTACATCCATGAATCACTAAATAAGTGAACTATGAAACTAACAAACAGAAAACATCTAGAGAATTTCAATATAAACAATAAATCTATACATGGTGTGACTTGAACCTGGGACCTCAATGTTCCAGGGCCTCCTCCTCCTTGCTATTTCATTTACTCTTAAATTAAAATCTGAAACGAAATCTCTGAGCTGTAATTTGTCAGGAAATCATATTGTTATTGGAGAGCTTATTGAGTCGAAATCTTCCCCGCAAATTGATACAAAGATTCTAAAATCGATGTCAACAGATGCATACCTTGATTCTAAAGCATCTCATTTTAGTATTGGCTTTTCATTGACAGTTTTACAGGTCATCTATCTTATCCAGTGCTTTCATATTCACCAAGTTTCTTTTTAGAATGGTGTTGACCTGATAACTTCTTCTTAACTTTATTTCTTCAATTTACAATTTTTGTTGAATTATGTGATGCAGAGTGAATGCCAGCAACTCATATGTGAGATTCTTCGAGCAACCCCTGAGGCTGCATCTGCAGACGCTGCTGTACAAACTGCCAGGCTTGCTAGCAAGGCTCCTACAAAAGAAAAGAGGCAAGTAACTAGAGTCCCTTGTGTTAGTACTTGGAGGAAGAGATAAAGTAAGGATTCAGTTATAGTTCCCATTAGTCATCTCTACTTTGCTAACATAGAATTTTTTTTTTTCTTTTTGAAGAGAGGGGGGTGGGGGAGTGCAGTTGCTCCCATATATTCCTCCTCTTATATTTAGGAAGGGGTGAGAAAGAGTAAGTGCTTCAACAATATTTAGTAGATCACTAAAATAAGACCTATTTATAATCTTGGCATGGGGTTTATCGTGAAGAGAGCGAGTGTGAATATTGATGATGTTGGTGTTGGAGGATTTCAGAAGTTATCATTTTATTTTGGATTTTATGTGGAAGAATTTGTATGTGACATCATGATGGCAGTGAGCTGTGGAGATATGGCTGTGGATTTAAATATATTCCAGCTGCATGAAGTTAAAGTTATTTCCTCCCCTCTCATTGAACCACTTGATAGTCTTTGCAGTTTTGCATCTTTTCTTGAGAATTATGTCACATTTTAAAACAAAATCCAACTGGAATTATCTCCTTTAATTAGTCATTAGAATAGCTGTTTAATAGATTACTCTTTGTTTATTTAATTATAATTAATTCATTACCTTTTTGCAACAAGTTAGGAGGATATAAATTGTAATCTAATCCCTAAAGTTAGCATTTATCTTTTGGGGTGTGAAATTATTATTAGCTATCAACAGAAAGGCATATGATATTGTCCACACCCTCAAAGAGCATTGTGTTTGTTTGAATTATTGAGTAATGACTGAAAAATAAAGAGTATGTGATGCTATTCCATAGCAGCCATGATGAGTTAAATGGGTTTTTAAGTAGCCATTTATTCCCCAGCATATTTCATTTGGTGCAAGTATGGCTTTGTATTGTCTCTGCTTCCATCCTCGGTTCATTGTTGGAATATCAGTTGACAATAAAGATAGGAAAAAAAAAATTCTAAACCAGGGGGCCATGACTTCCAAAATGAAAAAATAAATCTGCTGAATTGCTGGAATCAGTTGTAATCATTTATCACCAGAACTAAAATCATTGCTAAAGTGAAATACCATTTTCATCATAAGTGCAGCATTGCATAAATAAGAAATCAAAATAGTTAGCGTTCTTCTATTAGTTCTTTTGTGTATGCTACATATTGTGCTGTTATTTCTTTAAGCAGTTTTATCTGATTTCATTAAATCTTAGGTTTCTTGTGCTTTACATTTAAGCAAGGGCATCTCCATTTATATCCATTTAGTTTATGGTTGGATGCTTAACATAGCATTATAGCCCAAGTTTGTTGTTATGTTGTTTATTTCCCTTTACATTTTTATGAACATGTTAGGTGTATTAATATTGGTTTATAGATGATGGAGAGTATTAAATAGTTTTATCCTATGCCAATTAAGGCTTTAGTTTGCTCTGGCTTTATTTTAGGGGCTTCTATCCTATAGCATATTGGTTTTAGGATAGATGCTTAACATATGCCTATTAGTTCTCTTATTGGTTATTTTTTCATACAAGCTTGAAAGTTAATATGTTTGGCTACAGTGATGGGTCAGAAGATGGCCTCACTTTTGCTTTCCGTTTCACAGATGCCACCTTATCAGTTCCTAACAAGGGTATGCTAAATTTGAATTACTGCAAACTTACTAAATTATTATTAGCTCTTTGTCCATGATTTATCTAAATTTTTTAATTTGGTATATATTATTTTCTCTTATCAAATTTAGTTTATTGTTTGGTGTAGCTCCTTTATTGTGATTATTAGTATTAATCAGCCAAGTAAAGCTTTATGTCTGCTCAGTTAGGTAAAATCTATGCTGATGTGTTTTACCATTTGAGTTTACATCCTTAAGAGTGAAAATAGTAGCAATTTTTGGTAGTATAGGAAATACAAATGGTAAGAGAAACATAAATGAAAGGAAAATTCTTCTCATTTCTAAAAACAAAAACGTGTCATAGAAGTTTGTTGTTCTTCATTGTAAGCATTGTAGAGTTATAGTTCCTACTTATATTTAACTGACAGTTTGCGTTTTAGTGAAAGTTTCATTGAAGGTATTGTATATTTAGCTAGCAAGGGGAAGCCTATTGAAAATTTCAGTTAGCTTTCAAAATGTGAAGTTCAGTGGTTTGGTTCTTTCAAATGATGTCAATTCTAATCCAATTTGTTTGATTTACCAAGCAGCTGGAGTGGGAGATTTTTTGTTTTGTTGATTTAATAGATGTTCTCTCTTGCCCCCCATTTTTTCTTTGCGGCAGCAAGTTCTATTTGTGTGGTGATTGGAAAATTTTTAGGTGTAACTTTTTTCACATAATTATATTGATCATGTCTATCGTTATTTGTTATTGAATGTCTTGTCTACTATATAGGAGTTGAATTTAAACGCCAGGGGGGATGGAGTACGAAGGGTTCCAATGTCTCACAAGAAGGCTATGGCTCTGCAGCTGTCTTGCCTGAGCAAGGCATGTATCTAGCGGCATCTGTATACCGGCCTGTTCATCAGGTTTGGGACCTTGAGAATCAAATATTTATCCTTTGAAGTATATTCTTTATTACATGTCCATAGTAGCTATTCAAGGTTTGCACGTATTCCTTGCACCTTAGACCCTTTTGTGATGCACATTTATTAGGCACACACCTGGTGCACGTAGGTGTACTTTTTTGCAAGGCGACAGGCCTAAAAAAGTGCGCCTGATTAAAGTTTTTTTGGTGTCTTTTATTTTAAAAATCTTCCATTAGGTGTATGTTTACTAATAAAAAAAGGGGACAGTATCAAACTCTATTATTTGAGCATTCAACAACAAATATAGAGCATTGCTGAAGACAAAGAATTCCAAAAAATAAAGAAGAATTGCTTCTATTGTATATCAAATGATAAAACATACACGACGATGTAGTCTAAGGAAGGTTCTGCTGTCAAATTCAATTTGCTTAACATTCCCCCTCAAGTTGGTGCATAAAAATCATACATGCCCAACTTGCAGACCAAATTATGATAGATTTTGTTGCTAAGTCCATTGGTGAACACATCAGCTAACTGCTTCTTAAAAGCTACTTGACCTAAACTCAAGGCACTAGTAATCAACTTTTCTTTAATGAAGTGTCAACCAATCTCTATATGCTTTGTTTGATCATGTTGTGCCAGGTTATGGGCTATACTGATGGCAGCTTTGTTGTCACAATATAAGGATCATTTTCCTTTTCCTAACAACTTTAATTCTTCCATTACTTTCTGTAACCATAGAAGCTCACAAACACCTTGAGTCATTGCTCTATACCCTACCTCAGCATTTGATTAGAAACAACACTGTGTTTTTTGCTTCTCCAAGTGACCAAGTCCCCCCCCCCCCGGCCCTCCAATATTGTGAAATAGACACAGAGAACAAGAACAAGAACAAAGCAAAGGCTCTATAGGAAGGGGACAAGGAATCATGAGAAATAAAGTTAAAAATAGGATGTTTGATACAAGACCCAACACATTTTCTTTGAGCAATTGTTAAATCTAATTCATTAGTGGATTTAGGGATTAAGGATGACTCACCAAAAAAAGATTCTTGGCGCGGATTAGGTTGCATGATGGCTTCTTCCGTTAATTGTATCATACGATTTTATATGTTATTTTTAATTTAAATATAATATTTAACATATGTTTAATAGCATCATTAAAGGATTAGATTAGAAGTTTAGAAAAAATTCAGATAACAAAAAATATTTCTTGCTTAGCCTAGTTTAACCCGTCTAACTTTTAATGCTTCTTCTGATATTAATAAAAATATTTTCAAATTAAAAATCCAAATTGATTCAAACTTTAGAAAACTATTCGGACTAAGCTCTCAAATTATATACATTATCTAACTTTTAGACGTCTATTCATAACAACTTATTTTTGTAAAATCAATATATATTTCAGTCTTACATTATTTCTAACTTCGCTATTAGCATCTGCATATATATTGACCCCTTCCCCTCCCCTTTTACCAATATTCCTGGCTTCGTCCCTGCCTTGCTCCTAAGGAAATATAAAGGTTCTAGTGCCTAGGGTGCTTTTTGTGCTCTTGACAACACTGATTTTATCGATGGTTCTGTAAATGGCCTTTTCTTTTTTATTCTGATGAGTGGTGCAGTTTACAGAAAGGCTTGCTTCAATGCTGCCAAAAAGGTATTCCCAGCTTGGGTAAGTCTCTGTTTTATGCTTGTATGTCATACAAAGAAGAGTCACTTTGTGTAAATGATATGATAAGTCTTTTAAGGATACCTTTAATTTTTCACTCTGTGCTCTTCTTTTTTTCAATCTCTTGTTTGTAATGTTCGAGTTTAAAGTGAGATGCGGAAGGGGGAAAATATACAACCTTTTTCTTTCTATAAGTGTTATCGAACGGATATAATTATTAAGGTTCCAAATGCTTTCATCCTTGTTCCTTGCTGTGGCATCTTTAAACACTATCTGTGCTAGTTCTTTTACTGAAAGTTGTTTCCCCTCCTTATATCTATAGATGAGGTTTTTCCATAATTAATTTTGTAGGAATTATTTGTTGCACTTTTTTCATTATTTATTGCATGAGGTTGATGGCTTGCTTGAGTTTTTCCAAGGTTCTTAGTAGTTATATCAATTTTTGGTAATTATTTCTGGTTTGAAGCTGGATATATATTACGTGTGCTTTGACTAATCAAATCTTGGTGGTAATATATTTCACGCTGTGTGTAAGTAGGAATTTTTGTTCATTTCGTCAAATCTAGGTGAAATTTGTAAATTATGTGCCCCAACTCTTTTGCAAGTGAGCTGTAAATTTGTCATTGATGTTCTTTTGTATCATTAAATTTCTATAATTGCAGGAATGATGGATTGCTAGCCTTTGTGGAGAACTTTGTGAAAGACCACCTTTTACCAACTATGTTTGTTGACTACCGGAAAAGCGTACAAGCAGCTATATCAAGCAAGTTCCGTAACCGTTTAAGTCCTACAAGGCATTAATTGTCAAATTTCAATCCATGCCCTATAATTGCTTTAACTGTCAACTTGATTGATTGAAAACTCTGTTTACCTTTCTCATTTTTCATTAATCATATACTGTTGGTATTTCAATATTCAGTATCTTATGATGGCCATCACAAGAAATATAGGGAGGGGTCTGATCTAAGTTTGATGGATGTGACCTAGGTTTGCTTCACCAATGTTAGTCGGTACTCTGAAAGATGGTTAGCACAATATAATTAAAATGTGTTTAAATAAAGCAGCAATGTAATTAGTGGAATGCTTAGTACTAATTTACAAGGATTGGATGGAAGAATATTTGCATGTTCATCTTTCTGAGTACTGAAGTGTAGTAATTTCATTTTAGAAAGCGGAGAATATTGAGAACCATGCTGTGACAAGTGGGTTTGTATTAGGAAATTTGGGGTTCAATAATGAACATCAGTTGTATTGCATATGCGATGCTCCAGTTTTGGTTCCATCTATGTTTCTCCTTCAAAACTCTTAACCTGAAATGTTTTTTACAGGTCCCGCTGCATTTCGGCCACGGGCACATAATCATGCTTCATATGCTTCATCCATTGAGAAGGGTCGACCTGTCTTGCAGGGGCTTTTGGCCATTGATTACTTAGCAAAAGAGGCAAGTGTATCCTGTCCTTATTTCTGTAATAAACTATTTTTTCTCTCCTTTCCGTCTAATAATATTATTACTTTTTTTTGCACTAAGTGAGTATTAGATTCTTCATTTTTTTTCTTTTGTATATTCGGGTAAAAGTTATTCAGCATTTTTCTTTGTTGTCTTGAACATCTTCCATACATGCTTCAGGACCATCTACTTTTACAGCTGTTCTTTTTTCCTAATAGTTAATTTTACTCAAACTATAGGTTCTTGGTTGGGCTCAAGCAATCCCTAAATTTGCTGCTGACCTTATGAAGTATGTGCAAACTTTTCTCGAACGAACATATGAGAGATGTCGTACCTCATACATGGAGGTTTGGATTCTTCTGTATGCATGTCTGTCCTTATGTTTGCTTTTAACATAATTTTAGTTTTTGTTGATTTTTTTATGTCAACCAGCTCTAATTAGTTTAGGTGTGTCTATTTTTTGAAATTATGAAGGAAGAAAATTTTGTGCAAGGATGTGGGGGGAGGGGTAAAATTTTCTATTTGGTTTGCTTTTCAAATAAATTAATGTTTAGTGAGAATATAATAGAGAAGTTGTCTCTAACTTTTATTTTTGTCCATGCAACTATGCATATGGTAATCAACAATTTACACTCGTAAACATTTTTGTTAACATTTCAGGCAGTTCTTGAGAAACAGAGTTACATGATCATTGGGAGGCATGATATTGATAAATTGATGCGACTTGATCCAGCTAGTGCATGTTTACCCAATGCATTTAGTCAGTCAAATGTGAGAAATAATTCTTCTGGTGCTGGAAGCATTGACGTGGAATCAGAACTGAGTGACCTTCTCCTAAATTTGCGTCCTATTAGGCAGGTAGACATATGCCTGGTGACACTTCTGCCCTACTGGTTCGAAATTTCTTTTTGAGTAAATTTCCTAGCCATGTACTATTTGATCTTCCAAAGAATCGAATCTATCATGCATTTGAGCTTTACCTGTGAATGAAACCTAGGTGCCATCTTTTATATAATTTTGTGTTCTCAAAGCATCAGTTGAAGTTATTCATTTTTCTCTTATCACATCTCATGTGCAGGAGAACCTAATTCGTGATAACCATAAAATTGTTTTGCTGGCATCCTTGAGTTATTCATTGGAGTATGTAGCAGACTCAATTGAAAGGCAAGCTCATCCATCTCACTTAAGTTGGTACTTGGATATATTGAGCAATGTTGTATAGTGACAATGGGTTTTAAATAGTATTTTATAATGACATAAGGAGCTATTAATATGGACAAGAGACATGGGATCTACTCCCTGCTTTCCAGAATATGCATCTCAATGTTTATCTACATATACCCACGAGTTATGAATACCTTATGCAAGCAGCTCGTTACTTTAGTGATTCAGTCATGTACTTATAGATCCAGGTAAAGTTGATGATTCATTTGTAACCTAAATTGTATTTGAGGAGTCGCGTTAGGCCATTAACATTTGTAACCTAAATTTGTATATGCAACCAAATGGGGCTTTGGTTTCAAAGAAAATCAAAATGCTACGCCATCAGTATCTTCATACTTTTACATTTTTCCTTCTTCTCTTGTCCTGCTATACATAGATACAAAGAGTGGCATATCTTTTTGCACTGTATGTTATTAAAGGAGCAGATGGTTCTGCAAGATTTGTATGTGATAATAAACAACTATGCATTTGAGAACTTCCTATTCGTAAATTTTCTGCTGTTTCTTACATTTTACACATATCTAATGCAACATGTAGACTTGTACAAGTGTCCCCACAAAATGTGGAGAGTGGCAAGCCTAGCCAAACAAGCAGTTCCCCTGCTAGGGATCTGGCATTGTCTGCAAACGAGTACAGAAAACTAGCAATTGATTGCTTGAAAGTTTTACGCGTGGAGATGCAGTTGGAGACAATTTTCCACCTGCAGGTTTTGTCACAATAGCATAATTCAGAAACACTTGAAAAACCAGTAAGTCTGTAACTAACTAAGCAGTATGGCTCAAACAGGAAATGACACATAGGGAATACCTGGAAAACCAAGATGCAGAAGAGCCTGATGATTTTGTTATTTCACTTACTGCACAGGTCACTTTCTCCAACTCTTATCAAATTATATTTTTGTTCCATTGGCCAGTTTTACAGAAACTTACGTCAGTTTTAAATTTCCAATGGATAATTTGTCCATTAGTCCTTGCTTCTTTAAGTTAGAATAAAGTTCGAACGTACTAAGTGGCTAAAAGAACACCTCATAAAACCTCATGGCAGAATGATAGAGTTTGGCTGCTGGCTTAATATGAAGGGCTCTTAACAATCAGCTTATCCTTGGCTGCATCTTGGGTTTGTCAATGTCAGTGAAGAAATAAAGTGAAAAAGTGTTGGGCATTATTTTCTTGGAACTTTATTTTTGCAATGATCAGATTGCTTGGAAAATCTTAATCCTGCATTTAATCTTCCATTAGTACCCCAATTTCAGAGGTTCAGAAGCTTGATTTTTCCCTTAATGAATAATATAATGCTATCATCATTTAAGTTTCTCCTCTTCGTTTTCTGTATGTATAGATAACATGCAGGGATGAAGAAATTGCGCCTTTTGTTTCTGGAGTGAAGCGGAATTACATATTTGGTGGAATATGTGGTACTGCTGCAAATGCATCCATTAAGGTTGGAGGTCATTGCAAAGTTTAACTTTGAGTCTATAATTCGTGCATTATTTATATTTGTTTCTATTTTGTATAGAATAGCACCTACTTTGTTCCTCTTACCAATGGGAGAATACTTCTGATTAGGCTTTGGCCGACTTTAAATCTATCAACCTGTTTGGAGTTCAGCAGATATGTCGGAATTCAATTGCTCTAGAACAGGTTAGTATGTCTTTTTCTTTTCAGATGGGGTGCTGGGATGAATGATTTTCTTATCTCTGAAGGTGCTTGAAATAATATGAAAATATTCCGATTTATGTGTGTGTGTGTGTGTGTGTGTGTGTGTGTGTGTTTTGCAGTTTGTCCGTTGTATAAATTAATTACCAATGAAGAGGATTGCCTTGTCTTTTGAGTCCAGTCTCAAGTTTCCTTCATGTCAAGATTATAGTCTTTTGAGTTCTGCCCTTATGTTCAAACCAATCTTGTCAAGTTAATGGTGAAACCTATGTCACTTGGGCTCAGCAGCAAGTCAAACATGGGTTTTTGTAAGACAGTCGCTGTAAATTTTTTTAAGTTTTGAGTTATATTCTAGAGCTCAGTCCCTGCCCTCTTTGAGGCGTATGATATGTGTTCTGACATGATTACTTTTCAACAAATGAAGAGTCAAAGCAACATAGGATGCAATAATATCCGTGCAGTGACTGCAATCAGTCTTTGTTAATTGCAAAGAGGCAGTTATTAATTCCTGAAATAATAGTACCGTATATTCCGTGGTTCAAAATAAAGCTTAATACAAATCATAGTTGGTAGCTCTTAGGTTCTCGGATGTCTGAGACAGTGATGATTCCCTTTTCCAGTTATTCGCTCAGATCTTTACTTCCGTACACCCTTTCCTCCTCTTCTCATTTCTTCCGGTTAGTTTTCTTGTCAGACAAGGATGATGTATTCTTGTGAAAAAAGCATCTAGGTTATGCTCATGGCTGTCATAACCCAATCCTTACCTGTAATTAGCCTCGGATTTGACTTTGTTGCTATGTTTGACCAAGAGTTTGAAAAATAAGCTCAATCCTTGCATTCCATGTCAAACTGTCAAAAATCTAAATGTTCGGATGTATGCTTACAGTTCCAGTTTTATGTGCACAAATCAATCCTCTGATTTACAATCTCTAATCCCATTACAGACTCTTGCAGCAATCCCTTCAATTGACAGTGAAGCTGCACAGCAGAAGTTAGAGCATGTTCGAACCTATTATGAACTATTAAATATGACATCCGAGGCAAGATATCTGAACTCATAGTCCCTTTCTCATGATTATCGAATAGGCAGTTTCATCATTCCAAATTATTTGATCTATCCATGCTTGCAGGCCTTGCTCACCTTCGTTACAGAGCATGAGCACTTGTTTACACCTTCAGAGTTAGTAGCACCGACTACCCCTCCTAGTTGGACCTAAATATTTTGCATATCCGTATAACCTTGAACCATGCTGTTGTTTTGACAGGTACATTAATCTTCTAAAAGTTCAGATCCCCGGAAGAGAGGTACCTCTCGATGCACAAGACCGAATGAAAGAAATTTTGTCCCAGTAGCACTCGAAATCGACAATTTCATCCTCCGAAATCGTATTGTTTTCTTGCATATAGAACGGTGCGTAGCCTTTTCCATGGAAGTTATCTTTCAGCATGTCCATCAAAAAATTGAGGCTTGTTCTATCATTGCCTTTCTCTGGTTGATGGTTGGTGATAGACATAAAAAAAGAATGCAAACAAAAAAGAGTGGCTACGTTTATATCTATTATACTTGTAAATAAACAATTCCAACCTATTTATATCTATTCATGTTATTTCTTACTACAAAATGTAAAATTTAATGTTTACCCTATATTATTATATATTTATTCTTTTTAAATAATATATTTCACTTGGTACGAAATAAGTTACATAAATATAAAAAGATTATTATAATTAAAAACAAAATGGACCGGTGCGATGTCTGGATTTGAATTCATTTGGAATTAAACCTTATCGTGTACCTGCATACTAAATCAAATAGTTTCCTATATTACTTTTAACTTTTCATTATCATTCATAATTAAAAGTTGAATTATAGGTGTACCTTTTGAGGATATACTTTTGGTTTTATACAAAGCTCAACCTTTCTTAAATAAATCTCCATCCATTTTAAAATTCAGCGACAAACTTGAATTATGGGAGTACTGAATTTAATATTTGGTTAAAATTTAAAAGAGATAAGATCTTAGGTTTGGCTATTTTAATTACGATTTTCAAAGCACATTGTACCATTTTCTCTCTCTCTTTCTTTCTTATTTTATTTTATTTTGAATTTGAAAATTCTACTTGTCCAACTTTTACTAGGATGTAACCCCAAAGTTCATTACATTTATTTATTTTTTAAAAAACCCAAATCTTTTCTAGGTGCAACAAATGAAAACCCTAATAATTTCTTTGGTTTATACATCAAATACTAGGTAGACACTCCTTTAACGAATCTATAGAACCCAAGTATTAATTACTAGACTTAATTCAATAAATGCTTTGAGAAATCAAAAGCTACTAAATAGGCAACGATTAGATAATAATATCCACTTAGACTTATATTTTAATATATTTATAGTTTAAATTTGAGGTTTTAAAATTCCACTTTACACTAATATCACGAGTGAATTATTTTTAAATTTAAGTTTTACTACATCTAAATTTTATCTAACTATATTTTAATTTTCAGTCTCGTTATACTTTATGCTAAATTTTAATTATTTTTACTTATTTATAATTATATTTATAAACTCTTTAAAATATATATATTTGCCATACAAATTTTCGAATGGTAATTGAATAATCCTTTACTAATAACAAGAAATTTACTAAAGAGGCTTTTAAAATTGATTTTAGTCCATTGGCATAAACTATTACAATTATACTCACAGTGTATATCATCTACTAAAAATAAAAATATTATTTTAAAATTATTCATGTAAAGAATAGTAGATGTCAATATGCTAATCTAAAAAAGAGTGATAAAACAAGGGTGTTTAATTGTTGGTGGGAATAATAAGAGGCTGTCTACCAAAAGGACTGCTACAATTGAT
This sequence comes from Gossypium raimondii, assembly GCF_025698545.1. Lineage (NCBI taxonomy): Eukaryota > Viridiplantae > Streptophyta > Magnoliopsida > Malvales > Malvaceae > Gossypium > Gossypium raimondii. Next base: position 55,322,098 of record NC_068574.1, read on the forward strand.
TTAAATGAGTAAATTAATTTTGAAATTCTGAAATAGAGGTTTGAACATAAGTCCAAAAGACTCCTTTGGTTGGTACCACTTGCTAGTTGCTACCACATGGTTTCATGTCAGACCACACCCAATCAAAACCCCTTTGATTCCTTATGGTGTTTAGGGTTCCAACACTTGTCACATATCTCATTCCAATTATCTTTTCTCCTAACTTCAAATATGTAATTACATTATAACTGTATTAAATATTAACTCAATTAAATAATCAAGAATATTTTTTATGTTTTATAAAATATATATGAAGAATAATTTAAATTCAAAATAAATATTTTATAAAAATCATTATAGATAATGAGGTTTGAATTTATCAGAGTTTCTAAAATCACAAATTTCTCTTTTGTTTTCTATAAAAAATTATATATATTTACATAATTTTCTCTTAATCCTAATTGTGTCATAATCTAATATAAGCATTTATATTATTATTTATGTGATTGACGAATCAACTGAATAACAACACAGTTAAGAAATGATTTATTACTAAATAATTGAACCGAACTACCATTAATCAAACTGAATTAAAAAAAAAAAAGCTGAACCAAACTTTTTCTGTTAATTCGGTTTTTTGATTTTTGGTTAAAACAAGTATAAACCATATAAAAAAATTAACTGAATTAACCGACCGATTAATTTGGACTTCCAAAAGTTAACCGAACTGACCGACCCTGACTGAATACTTATATATTATAATATTATTTATTAAATTCGATTAATTTGATTAACCAATAGATTTCAAACCAAATTAATTGTTAACCGAAATTTAAAAAAATTATTAACTGACCTCAACTGAATTAATTTGGTTAACTAACCGATTAATCGAATTAATTTAATTTTGCCCAAATTTACGACCCTAATCGAAACTTAAAATTTTGACAATTTCCCATCTTTTCTATGTCTAATTCCTTTTCTTTTCTAATTGGAAATGATTCAATTAGGCTTAAATGATTAGTTATTAAATATTAAATCTAATTTAAATAAATAAAAGATAAATAAAAATGGAGATGGGGCACACCAAATTTGGAAGGTGCATAATGAATATGATATTGAAAATAAAAATGTCAGTATCATAAGTATTGAACTATCAACTCAATGTCTACTTTTATAGCGGCATTTACATTCTTCATGTCATTTCATTTATTACTATTTTTATTTTTGTTTTTATTTTCCGTCTATTGTATAAGAAAATAATATTATTCATTGTCTCTCATTAACTTTTAAATAGAAGGGTAATACGTTTCAATGCACTCGAATCCATATCTTCTTGTGTTGGTAACAATACCAATACTAATTGAACTAAGACTCAATTGACCACTTAAATTATTTTTTTATTTTAATATAATTTCAATTAAATTTTGCAGTCATTAATAATGATTTATCCATATTTCACTTTCACAATTTAATAATGCCAAAAAGTAGGTGAAATCATGTTAATTGAATATATGGATATATTTAGACAAAAAATTATATATTTTTCCATAAATACAAATTAAATTATTTAATCAAAATAGAATCGAAACTGAAAAATCGAAAATAATCGATTTTATGGATTTCTTTACCAATTTGCTCATCCCTTCATGCAATATCATCATTAAGAATACAAAAGAAGAAAAAATCATCATGAAATTATTAAATGATATTTTGATTTTTAAAATATTTCTTATTATATATAATGATATTTTATATTAAAATAAAAATTTTAGATTCCATAAAAAACCAATAATTATTATGTTAGATTTTCTAATATTAATTATTGAAAAACATATTAAATTTTTATAAACAAAATCTATTATTTCCCTTTTTAAGATTAATAAGAAGAAGAAGAAGAGGAATCAGCAAACAACAATAACCACAACAACAGTGACAAAACCAAAAACCCATGCTTAAATGTGAACCCAAAAGCCGAAAAACACAGTGGATTTTGTTCTTCTCAGCCAAAAAAGTTTTTTTTTTTTCAGAGCTATAAAAATGGAAGCAGTGTAAACTGTAATGGAGCCTACCAACCCGTATATATCGTCAGATCCGTCCTTTCGGGTCCCCATTTTTGCCCTTTCTTCAGTACTTCACTGCTTCTGCTTCTTCTTCTGCTTCACCATCTTTTTGAAAAACAATCAATAATTAAAACCCATAGACAAAGACACTGAAAGTGGAAAAAAAAGCCCTTGTTTTAGATTTGAACTATATTTTCAAGAGACAAGGGAGAGAGAAAAAAAGGGGTCCATTTTTATTGGACAAAGGAAACAAACAAATGTGTTTTTTTAAAGCTTTTGGATCACTATGTTGGGTTCATATAATTTCTTTGAAATTTACTGAGTTAAATTTGGTTTTGGGGGGGCATTGATGAAAACCTTTACTTTGTTTAGTATGCTTTTGAAAATGGGTCTTTATCAAATCTAACTTTTAATAGTAAAAGCTTAGCTAGCTTCATTGTTTTCATTCTCTACCTTGATTGCAATACTGTGAGTGTTTGTCTCTTTCATTCTCAAACAGTTTATCAACTTTGCCTTCAAAAATTTCATTTGAGTAACTATTTTTATTGTTAAATGCCCCCTTGTTTTGTAGTCTGTCGAAGTTAAATTTGGTTTTTTTGATTGGTTTGGCACCCATAGTTTGAAGCCAAGTAAGTTCCTCAGATCTGAATTACCGTGGAAATGTTATTTTATTCTACTAAATTCAGAAGTGGGTCTTTGTATCTAAATTTTCCTTGTATATTTAATAGTTTCTTTAGATCTGTAAGGGTCTTGAGATTATGCTTCACTCATTGCCCTTTTGGTTCTTTAATCTTTCAAAATTTCAAAACTTGGGGTCCTCTTTGTTCTTTATGTGTTGTACACTTGTATTTAGCTTTCATGACTTTAGGTATATGATTATTGTAAGACTTTAGGTTATATTGCATATATTGCATATATTTCGCTTCTTTTTATTTCTTCTCCATCACACATTGCTGGTTGATTTTTTTTGTTCTTAGTGTTCCAAATAATTGAATCGTTTGGAAATATATGAATTTTTTTCTGCAATTGTTATTTCAAGTTTTTTCTTTCTTTCTTTTTTAGCATTGATGTTTCTCAACTAAAACATTACTGGTATGGATTTATAGCATTAAATTGTGTATAAATTAAATTTAAAATTGCAGGTCTTCCTATGGTAATACCCTTTTTTTGCTAATGATTAATTTCATTCCTTTTTATCTCAGAGTGGCTTCTTATACCTTGATTATATTCATGGGATTTACCTAATGGAGATGGGAAGTACCTTGAATATGGATTTCCAAGAAGATAGCGGCACGTTGGGGTCGCTACCAGTGACAACCTCTAGAAATATGTCATCATCATCGTCGGCATTCTTTTCTGCGAACCAATCACCGTTCTTCTCTCCTAGATCATCAACCTGTCAGTTTTCAGAATCAACAAGGTCTGATGCTCAATGTGATAGTGCTACTTTAAGTGCTGATCCTCCAAGTTCCTGTTCCGGAATTCAGGGAACTGAATGCCTCGGAAATGCTCGGTTTGATTTGCCAGATATGAAATTGGAACCTACTGCTTGTATTTCAAGTGACTTCCGGAAGTCCGACCATGTTGTCTCCAATGGCACCTTATCTAGTTATGGTCATGTAGGTGACAACGGTTACTATGACCTTATAGCAAAGCACAGAAAGCAAATGAGAAGCCACGACATGTCATTTTCCCCGGTTCCGATATCATTATCTTCTAACAGAAATAGAAGCTATGACATTTACATAGGTTTGCATGGTCGAAAACCTTCCTTACAAAGATTTGCAAATTGGCTCCGTGCTGAGCTGGAACTTCAAGGGATGAGTTGTTTTGTATCTGATAGAGCTCGGTTTAGGAGTTCTCGTAAGCTTGGACTTATGGAGAAGGCAATGGATGTTTCTTCCTTCGGGGTTGTAATTTTAACGAGGAAGTCTTTCAAGAATCCATATACTATTGAGGAGCTTAGGTTTTTTTCAAGCAAGAAAAATTTGGTGCCAATCTATTTTGATTTGAGTCCCGGTGATTGTCTCGTCCGGGATATAGTTGAGAAGAGGGGAGAGCTGTGGGAAAAACACGGGGGTGAATTATGGTTTTTGTATGGAGGGTTGGAGAAGGAATGGAAGGAAGCTGTTAATGGCCTCTTTCGAGTCGATGAATGGAAATTGGAAGCTCAAGACGGTAGTTGGAGAGACTGCATATCACGAGCTGTTTCACTTTTGGCAATGCGGTTAGGAAGACGAAGTGTTGTAGAGCAAATGATGAGGTGGAGAGAAAAGGTAGAAAAAGAGGAGTTTCCATTTCCTCGAAATGAGAACTTTGTTGGCAGGAAGAAAGAATTGTCTGAGCTAGAGTTTATACTTTTTGGTGACATTAGTGGAGAAACGGAAAGAGATTATTTTGAGCTCAAAGCTCGATCTAAGAGAAAGAATTTGATGATTGGCTGGAGCAAGAGCAGTTCAGTAGAGGAAAGACTCGGGAAACGACAGTGGGGGAGTGGCAGTAGGAAGGGTAAAGAACCAGTCATTTGGAAAGAGTCGGAAAAGGAGATTGAGATGCAAAGCACTGAAAGGCAACAGAATCAAAGACCTAAAGGTGGTGGATGGACTTCACGGAGAAAGAAATCAGCAAAAATTGTATACGGAAAGGGCATTGCCTGCGTAACTGGGGACTCCGGAATAGGGAAGACAGAGCTTCTTCTGGAATTTGCCTACAGATATCACCAGAGGTATAAGATGGTTCTATGGATAGGAGGGGAAAGCCGGTATATTAGGCAGAATTATCTAAATCTCCGATCTCTTTTAGAGGTTGATGTTAGGGTCGAAAATTGCATAGACAAAAGCAAGATGAAAAGCTTTGATGAGCAGGAAGAGGCTGCCATTTCTAGAATCCGGAAAGAGCTAATGAGAAACATACCTTTTCTGGTAGTGATTGATAATTTAGAGAGTGAAAAGGATTGGTGGGATCAAAAGCTCATAATGGATCTTCTTCCTCGTTTTGGAGGAGAGACCCACATTGTGATATCCACTCGGCTTCCACGTGTGATGAATCTGGAACCTTTAAAACTCTCATACTTGTCTGCAGTAGAGGCTATGTCGTTAATGCAGGTAAGTGCAAAAGAGTACCCTATTGCAGAGATTGATGTGCTGAGGACTATTGAGGAGAAAGTTGGAAGGCTGACTTTGGGCCTTGCAATTGTAGGCGCCATTCTATCTGAGCTACCGATAAATCCGAGCCGGCTACTGGATACTATCAATCGTATGCCCTTGAGAGACATTTCATTGAGTGGTAGGGAGGCTCACTCGTTGAGGAAAAACACTTTCCTTCTCCAACTCTTTGAGGTATGTTTTTCCATATTTGATCATGCCGTTGGACTAAGGAGCTTAGCGACAAGAATGGTCCTGGTGAGTGGTTGGTTTGCTCCTGCTGCCATTCCAGTTTCCCTGTTAGCCCTAGCTGCTCGCAAGATACCCGAGAAACATAAAAGAACCTGTTTTTGGAGAAAAGTATTGCGTTCCCTGACATGTGGTTTTTCTTCATCATACTCCAAGAGATCCGAAACAGAAGCATCTTCCATGTTGCTGAGATTCAACATTGCACGAAGTAGTACCAAGGAAGGTTATGTCCATTTCAATGAGCTCATCAAGGTTTATGCTCGGAAGAGAGGAGTTACTGGTGTTGCACATGCCATGGTTCAAGCTATTGTTAGTCGTGGATCTCTATCCCTCCACTCGGAACATATATGGGCAGCATGTTTCTTGCTATTTGGATTTGGTAATGATCCGATAGTTGTTGAACTCAGGGTCTCGGAACTGTTATACCTTGTCAAAGAAGTGATTTTGCCTCTTGCAATTCGGACATTCATCACATTCTCTAGATGCAGACCTGCTCTTGAACTGCTCCAGCTATGCACCAATGCGTTGGAGGTAGCAGACCAGGCATTTGTTACCCCAGTCGAGAAGTGGTTCGACAAATCACTTTGTTGGAGGCCTATCAAAACTAATGCTCAATTGAATCCTTGTCTTTGGCAGGACTTGGCATTATCAAGAGCCACTGTGCTCGAAACTAGGGCCAAGTTACTGCTAAGGGGGGGGCAATTTGACATAGGAGATGACCTAATTAGGAAAGCTATTTTTATTAGAACTTCAATCTGTGGTGAGGATCATCCAGATACTGTATCTGCTCGTGAAACTCTAAGTAAACTCACCCGGCTTCTAGCAAATGTTCAAACTCATACTTAACCATAGGTTCTATGTTTCTTGTTAGCAAATTTTACATTAGTTTATACAAGGTTTACAAATAAAAGTCCTGTAAACAATTCTGAGAATTTTTATACCATTTTAACTTTGAATGATATGCCCTAAAGTACTGAATTTACACAATGTTGCAATATGATTTTTCTTGTTTCAAACTAGTATTTAACACGGAGAGCCTGTTGACCAAGATGAGGACTTCTAAATCTCAAAAGGTAAACTCTTACCTCGATGAATTTACTGTTTTCTAACAATGTCTCACATTTTGATAGTGCTATGCTTTATTCTCTTCAATGGCTCAAAGTTTGACAACTTAATTGCATTAGCTAAGTCAAAAAAGTTAGCTTGTTAAATTCCAAGGTACGTTTTCTGTGTCAAGCATGGTGCATAACATTACAATACAGGCTAAGAGCACCATTGGCATGTTCATTTGATTGTAGTCTCTTCTTAAATGATTAACCGATATTTGATTGGCTTATTTAGTTGTCATCATAAATTTTCTGACAGAAAGTATTTGTTGAATTACATATTTCATGCAGGTTTCTATGATATGTTTCCGAATGCTAAAGGGCAACAACAAGGATCTAAATCTTGTACCATTCTTATAACATTTGTCAGATACTAATCTTCAGAAGGAAATTAAGAACATGCTTTATTCCTGGATCAATCAAGTACTTTTTCATTCCCATTATTTTATTGTTTGGTCTGTTTTTGGCATTCCTTTTGTTTCATTTTTACTAAGGTAATACACTTGTCTAATGCTGTTGACTAAAAACTTCATACCTATGCTACTCAAGCAGTGAGCATTAAATACGGATATGCAGATGACAAAGGTACGTCTATTTCATATATTTGGAGGATCTTTAAGGGTTACATAGTTTTTAATGTTAAATAGATGTTATACTCAATATTTCCTCTTCCTAGTTGCATAGGTTTAGGGGTTATTTGACACCTAAAGATGTGATTCAAACTGGCTAATGTTACTTTGAAATGTATAGCTAGTGAAGTTGCCGCTGCAGTTCAGCATGTTCTTTCAAGGTGAGATCACATCTTTGAAAGGTTTTGAAGCCATTGACAAGCAGCCAGAGCCAAGTCTATTTACCCTGGAACGTGCTAGTGCCTACCATAGTACCTTGTAGGTAAGACATGGGGCAAGAAGCCCTGCTCAAAGAAGAAATGCCTGTGTATATCGATCAAACTTATTCCCTTTTCACACTTTTGTTCTATTTTAAGTGATGCATTGCCCCGCCATATCTCCATAGTGATATACTAAATGTTCACCGTTTTCTTGCAAATGAGCTTTCAACATGTGATTTCGACATTCTTAAGTAACAGTCGGATTGTATTGCCAAATCAAAATAGAAAGTTCTGAAAGTTCTTTTCATGACGATTTGGATCTTTCATTTCAGTTTTAAGGTATAAGATCAATGAATATGACCGGTTCTTCATGCTCAAGGAGTTTGTTCAATTTCAGAATTTTTAAAATCGAACCGACTGAATGTTTAATGTCATCTTGAGTTGATGGATTGAAGTTATTTGATGATATATATTAATAACTTAAGGTGAAAGCTACTACCCCTAATAGAAATCTAGTAACTTAGAGAATACATAAACAAATTGTAAGGTTCATACTGTATGTACATCTTACTGCTGTCCTAAACGCATCTCACTCTGAAACACAGGGTTTGATTTCAGCATCTTCTTTGCCAAGTTGCGGATATCCTCTCTGCTTGATTCATTTGATATCCGTTGAAGCTCTTGTAATGCTCCACTCGATATAAAATCCCTGGCATTGTCCTCTACAAGAGGCAGCAGATTAAGAAGTCAGCATTAAAAGAAACTGATAAGTTTCAGCCATGAAAATTTTGGCCCTTACAGTTTATAATCCAAGAATGAGAATGACCAGATTTGGATTTTAGTGAAGTACGTTTTTTGTATCAAATTTTGGCCCTAGGCCCTTACCATTTTGTGCTAAATGAGAAAGCGCCAGCTCGATGTGACGTCGGGTTGAAGCCGATGTGGTGTTACAGTTGTCAATCAACCATTCAAGTGCATGATCTTCCATTAGAAGTGAACGGCCTTTGCGATGTCCTGCAGCGACCAAAGTTCGTTAGAATTGTGAAGAGAAGATAACCTACATTGGCTATCAAACTTCAGAGACATGGATAAACCTTGAACCATTGCTCGGGATTCGCATTTAGCGAAGTTAGCCAGTCCTCTAGCAACCTGCGCAACCACATCACTATTCCCTGATCTAACCATTCCCAACATTGCCTTGATTCCTCCATCTTCTTTTAGCAATGTGTGTAGTTTTTCTGTTGAATGACGAAAACATCCATAATGAACAGCATAAATCAAGATGAGGACTTAACTTCCTGTTTCGATAAGATCAGTTATCTTAATGTGTATCAGGTGCATTGCGAAACATTAAGTTGCAAGACGGATTCTACGGTTGAAGGAAACTACAGTTTGAACAAAACAGTTCCTAAATTCCAATTGGTATGACTGACTGGTTAATGTCTCGGCTCCAGCCACGGTCAAAAGAATTCCATAGTGTACATAAAAAAAGGCATACCATTTCCACATAAATTGGCAAGTGCACCGGCAACCATTCTAAGAGTTTGTGGATCATCTGTCCCAGAAGCTGTCTTTGCTAGTAACTTAGCACCTCCTCTGCTCATTATTAGACCTTGATTCATCTCTGAGAATGATTCGGAAACAGGTTAACATAGGAAGTCTCTGAACATTATGGAGGATTTAAACATCTCAGCATGGAGAGAATGCAACAATGAGATGATTGACTTTGGAGTGAAAAACTATATTTATTTGCATGCTAAACCATAGTACATCCTGAGATTTTCTTGTAAAGGTACTTCTGGAAATGAAAGTGGTGATATGCATGTGAGCTAATTCTTCATACGAAAAAGTGTTGCCATTTATAACTATAAAAGATATTATGTGGAAATGTTTAGAAAACGGAAAAGAGTTCAATTTGAATCCATCATTGATAACCACTTGCCAGATTCGGAGTGCATAATATACCAAGGAAGATAGTAATTTACAATTACCATTCATTGCCAGATTAGCAATGGCCCCAGAAGCCACTCTAAGTATAGTAGCATTTTGAGATGATCTCAACATCGTAAGCAGGGCATCTAAACCGCCTTCCTCCACAATAGACTCCTGGTTAACATCTGCAGTATATAAAACCATAATCAACTCGGGGGAAATGATTTTAACTTTCAAAGCACATAAGGAACAAAAAGATGCAGAGATGAAAAAAGAGAAGGAAAATAGCCACGCATTAAAATCAATCCAAAAACACGATTCCATCAGAGGGTTGTCCAAGCAAGGCAAAAGGAATGAAAGCAATTTATTCAAATCCAGTAGTCATATTGAACTCCACCTTCAGCAGCAAGATTGGCTATCACTTTCACAGCATGGATTTGCACATCCGAGTCTTCAGAAGTTAACAATTGTATTATCTTTTGAAGTCCGACTGCATTTAAGAACCAAAAACATGTAAATCAAGATTGATCCTCGACTAGGAGAAATATTTTGATGGTATACGATTTTATTACAGCAGAAGTCTTACCTTCTTCACATATCTTTGCAATTGTAGCCCTCTGAGCAGATTGCGTGACCCTTAATGTGCCTGACTTATTGAGGCTTGCTGAGGTACCTAACACTGAAGTTCCTCTGATATTTTCCTTCATGTACGATTTCTTATCCTGCAAAACTTGATATTATAATACTATGAAGAAATAATAATTGACATGATGTAAAAAACGTACAAACAACTTACCTCAAAATGTTTATCGCCTTCAGGCGCACCTTTTTTAAGATTTACAAGCTCATGCTCAATAGCCTTCCTCCTTTTTTCTTCTGCCGATAATTTTTCTTGAACAGCATAAAGCTTTTCACTAATTGCTTCCTAGGAAAACCAATTTATTTCAGAGAAAAAAGCATTAAGGTTAGAACTTCAGGCCTAAAGTACACAGCTGCTGGATGTCTGAACAAAACTTGAACTAAAAGTTATGCATGCCAGCATATGCATGCACACCAATCATACCTTCTCTTGGATCTGATCTTTAAATTCTGCTTTCAGGGATTGTAGTTCATTTACAGTAGATTCATGAAGCCGATACATTTCTTCTAACTTCAATCTCAGTTCACTGGTTTCGTCCTGCCCCTGGAGATCATGAAAAACAAAAGTGCAAAAAGAGTTCAGAAACTGAATAACTTCTAAGAAAGCCGGTAAATTATCTGCAGCAGAATAATGTAAGGAAAGGCATTCCAGGAATGTTTAACTGCTCAAAAAGACTAGACTGCTTTGGTAATCAAAATATGCAACAAAAACAACAAGATAAATTCACGGAATTAGCAATGGCATGGAGCATCTGACTCTCTCCTAGGACCAGAAACAAATTGACATGTGAATCTATGTTGTCTAATACAGACAGACTACTGAGGTTTCAGGTAAAGAAATGGCAGGCAGATAAACAATATTTGGCAGTGTAAGGATATAAGCCCGAAAGTTGAGATGCACCCAAAATAAAAAATCCGATTGAGTAATATAATTGTTAAAAAGTGATGATAACAAATCAAATACAAGCAGAGCTAGGAAGGGAAGAGAATAAGAGGATACTGTACTGTTAAAGCAATTAGATTGTAAGGAGATATTTAGGGGGGGGGGGGGAACAAAAGATTATTTCACATTTCATTTGAGGAAGAAGCTTAACCTGCGTCGAGTTCTGATAATCTGCTAGCAGCATGTTTGCCAAATCTAGTTGTTCTTGTGCACCTTCAAACCTGGTGTGCTCGTCCTCTAATTGCTTAGTTAACTCCGTGATTTTCATTTCATACATCTGAGTAGTGTCGGCAAGAGCCATCTGATATTTAGAATTCTCCATCTCATGATGCTATTAGCAATAAGAATATATAATCAGGGTTTGCATAATCTTTACAAAATTGAATTTGAGGAATTAGTGAAATAGAAAACAATAATAATTCACAGAAAGAAAGATGAAACATAAGTTAGGTCCACTAACCTGAATCAACTTTTTATGCTCATCTGAAAGCTTTTTCATTGCATCTAACTGTTCTTCAGCACTTTCAGACTTGGCTCGCTCAACTTCTAGCTGCTTCATCAACTCGGCTATCTTTTTCTCATACATCTGAGTGGTATCGGCTAGTACTTTCTGGTATGTAGAATTTTCCAGCTGATTTTGCTACTAACAACCAAAAGAACAGCATAAATACTCTTGTTTTCTGGATAATAAAAATTATTAATATAAAGAACACCATAAATATATTTAGCTCAATTGTCCATTTGCATCCTTAGAATTAATGTAGAGCAAAACTTTCACATGATATCATGCGTTATATATAAATCAAAGCTGTTTACACCCACCACTGATCAAGATTCTTGGTACAAAGTAAGGCTATTCTTGAAGACCATAACATTATGAGAAAGACTTTTACAGACTTAGAGATCCACTGGAATGCTACTGACAAGAAGATTTGCTTGAATCATATAACCTTAATACATGGAAAAAACAGCCATAGCAAATATTTATCAAAGACAATTACCTTGTTCTGTTTTAAACTCATTTCCAAGTCTGCAATTTTATCTTCCAACAAAGAGTTCTGATCTTTTTGGCAGTTTAATTCAGCTAACGCCTCTTCAATGACCAACTCCAAGCGAGTATTTTTCTGCTCTAATAACTGCAAAAGAATATTAAAATATTAGAAATTTAAGAAAAAAATAGAATTATACCAACATTTAGATGCATATTGGATCCAAACACAACAAGACAGTAATGCGATTTAAGAGATGAAAAGTTAGAAAAAGGCCAGGAAAATTTCAGATCGAATATTAATTATAATTAGTGAAGTAAAGCAGGAAAGAAAACTACCTCAGACCTTGTGACTAGATTCTTTCTTGTCTCATTAAAAGAATCATGACAATCCCGCAGTCGTTTTTCTAAATCATATTTTTCACTCTCCCTCAATTTCTGTTGCCTATCAATTTCAGCAGTAAGATGGTCTACTTGAGTCTCAAGCTTCCGGCATAGACTTTCATAATCAAACTCTTCTTTAAGCTTTACCACATTTACTATTTTCATAGCCTGCAAAAACAAGACATTAGGATGCGTAAGAAAAAACATATAATGCATTGTCTTCATCAAAATTAATGGTTCAAGCATTTAACTATAATGCAGAGCAGATGCACAAAAGAAACAAGGGGGAAAGAGAGGTTTGTTGATGATTAAACATAACATAGCATGCATTCAACTGGAGATTCTCAACTTTTAAATCGCAATATTCTTCATATACTCACCCGCTGCCCAAACATTATTGTGCTAGTGGTCTCTGCATGATGTCGTGAAGATGGCCCGATTGTTATTATAAGTGAAGTCCTTGCAGAGCCTATCCATTTACATATGAATCTCATAAGAATATTAGAAGATAAAACGAGCAAGCATATTACGATAAAAAGACTAATAATGCATGCAGAATAAGCTTACTTAATCTAAAGATAAGCATCCTTTGAAAGATATCCATTAAAGCACAATATAGAATAATTTATCAAGTCATAAACCTATTAATTAAGAAAACCAACTGATATATAGATACATTAATCATATTACAATGCCATGAAAATCGTAGAAACAGTGATATTAGTGTGAGAGGTGATAGACGTCACTGATAGAATGTTCTACTTCAAAACCTTCAGGTTTTGATAAAGGTATTACAAGAAACAAAAAAAAAAAATCATAAAGTAAAGAGTTCCTTACTAACCTCCAAAAGAATCACGAAGCAATCTTGTAAGTTTAGAATCCCTCGTAGGTATATGTGGACTATTCTCAGCTAATGCATTTATGCATTTTCCCAGTGAAGTAAGAGAGAGATTAATAAACTTAGCCTCTTCAAGCAAAAGACCTTCACTGCCTGTAACATGGATAAACAGTTAGGCAAGTTTTTTAAGGATGATCTGATAAAATTATGCTCCTACTTTCAGCTGTTAACACTCAGAGAAACAAAATACATCGGAAGAGTCCATTTCCTATATACAGCTGGTAGAGTTTTTTTACTCCACAAGTGGGATTAAGAAACTGACAAGTGTTACTTTTTTGTTATATTATTATTTTTAATAATTTTAAACACATATCACCCTACTAGCCCTAATGGTGGATCAAATAATTTTCCATATTGGAAACCAGTTATATAAAACTTTTACTCTACTCAAGAAACATATACATAACTGGAGTATAAGACACTGTACAAAAATAAAACTATAAAAGATAATGGCGATACGTGTTTGAAGCATACATCTAGTCCTCTAAATGGAAATAGAAACCATCAAGAACATACCTGATTTGTCTAATCTTTCTGAACCTGCTAGATCCACAATCAGCAACTTGCTTTTCCTAACCAGAGGCAACTTGCTTTTTGTTTTCCTATCTTGAGAGTTAATATCATCTTCCACTTTTTCAGGGACAGACCTCCGGATATAAACCTACGAGATAAATGAATTCAGGATCCTTTTTGCACCTTTTTTCTAACATTTTTTCCAGAGTACCAAGTTCTAATGAATGCTTACCATTAGAATTGCATGGCTACGTGAAGATTCTGTATTTAGCTTTGTATTAGCTGCATGACGATTTCCCTCACCAATTTGCAATAGCTCTACAAAATGATCAAGATCTTGGACTTTAACTGTGACAGCACCAGGCAATGATACTTCCCCAGTCTTGGGGTCCTCATTAATAGTGATATTTGTCTTTTCAGGTGCAAGCAGATCTTGTATAGATTCCATATACAACTGGATTATAAAATTAAAACACTAAATTAAAAGAACAATCAATTCATCCAAAAATTTCTATCAATATAACTAGAGAAGACACACAAAATAATAGTTTAAAGGCTGGTGACCTACGAAATTTCCAACAACCAATCACTACGTGAACAGTCTGGTAAAATATCTGGTCAATGGTTAACAATTTAGTTTGCTTTTCACTAATAAATAAAAGTGTCTGTGTGTGTCTCCATAATTAACTACTAAAAGATTACTAGAGAAAAATAGACTGATGGAGACACAAGCTATTGATCCAAATAATGTCATCTGCTGAGCCATCCTCTAAAACACTGATAAGCAAAATTTCCATAAGCTTTGGCACCATAAATATGCTAATTGTAATATTACCATAAAGGTGAATAAGGTATGGTAGGGTTCTCCATCCAATTAGTGTTTTGAATTTCTGAGTTTTTCCGTAAGCATACTTGCTGTAAACTTCACAAACTTTTTACCGAATTTTGCATTGTTTTCAATGTAGATACCAACCAAAACTCAATCTACCAACAAGGCACTTGAATATATTGTTTTTCAGTTGACGAAGAGATATTTTAGATAATGCAGAAAGAAATTGACTAAAAATTTTAGGGTTCTTAGGGCCAGGTGACCATTGAAGTTGAAAAGTGTAGTGATAAAGTGCTTTTGAAAATTTTGACAGTGTTTGCTATTGCTGTCAAAAAGTACTTTTGAACAAATAAAATGTCCATTTTAGACATGTAAAGTAGAAGAAATGTTGGACTTCTTTAATGAGGATAAGAAATTAAGTTCAGCCAAAAGCAATTTTACAAAAGCCAAAAGCTAAAAATTTTAGCTTTTTGCTTCGGTTAAAATCTCATTTTAAAAACATGGTTTGGCTGGAAAAACTCCTTGTTTACATTATTTTTGGTTTGAAATCATGATTTGGGTTGAAAAGCACTTTTCAACCTTGGTAGTAAACGGAGCCTTAGACTGACAATGAAGAGCCAAATGGGGCTCGTGCTTTCCATTTTCATCAACTTATTATGCCATATTTATACACATTTTAGGATCTTGATTCTGAAGCCTGGTAGCTGAACACAGTGCTGTCTTCGCTTAATTATTGTTGTTTGCTACTTCTTTGTTGTGTACAAGTCTCAATAGACTATATCATGTTTCTCTCCATCCAGTATAAGTGTCATATGGCTAAATATTAAATCAAAAAGGTCCAAACAACAAAACCCAACCATGCCTATCTAGTAGATAAAGCATCAAATGATAAATTCAACTCAAACTAATACATTAGCTATAGGTTGAGGAAGAAAACACACCTCAACAGTAAATTTAATCAACAACCATGAGACAAGTGCCTACAAACTATCATACAAAAGAACGCAATATGAATCTTACCTGCAAATACGAGATTTCCACAGTATCGGAAGCAAGAGATACATTGGCCACTATGTCCTCTAGAGCTCTAACCATAATACCACGTTCAGATGCATCATCTTTACCAAGTCTGCCAAGTGTAAAAGTTTTGCCAGTACCTGTTTGACCATAGGCCATAACTGTCCCATTATAACCACTCAATACACTCTGCAAAAACATATAAAATCAACCAAAAAGATTAAATATAAACTAAACAATCTTAGAAGGCGGAAACAATGGCTTCAAAGCAACCAATTTTAAGATGAAAATGCAAACATAATTAGGGGGTTAAGTGACACACATGGAGAGAGCATTGAAGAATGAACAAGAAATAGGTATCATCTGGTTGAAAAAAACCTCTACCACTTAAGATGTTTCTCACTCACCTCGACCACAGGTTTTGCAACAACTTCATAAACTCGCTTCTGAGAAGCAGTTCCCGTGAAGACTTCATCAAATTTGTAAGATTCAGAACTCCAGTTGTTTTTTCGCAACTTTAAACGCTTCAGCTACATTGCACCGAACAACATAAATAAAACACCATCAATCTATGATTCTAGGGGAGGCCCGAAATGGGAAGTCAATGAATATTGCAAAAACAAGAGAAATACTGCAGGATCAACTTAGATTTGATAAAAAACCATGAAATCATGCTATGAACCAGAAAGAAAACATGCTTTGATAATTTACAACAATGTCAAAAAAGGGTTGTGAATTTGTTAATAGACCTATAATTTACCTCGGGTTGCAATTCAACACAATCAGCAAAATCAGCATCTGAAAGAAGATCCTCAGCATTTCTTGGTCGAAGTCTTACAGCAACTCTCACCCTCCCAGGATCTATAAACCAGGTACAGAATCAAAGGACATTTCAGAAAAATACATTAATCAAATGACAGTCAGTAGCAGGTTTCAGTCCTTCAATAAAGCAAGGACTTTTTTATTAAGCCCATATCTTAAAATCATGTTTTCAAATAATTCAGCCTTGCTCAAACAAATTATATCCAAAATTATTCCAATGCAAAATTATTCCCATTTATTTAAAGTTTCCAAAATTATTGTAAACTCCCCCCCCCCCCCCTCAAACAAATTCAGACCTTCAAACAGAAGCAAGCAAAACAACACACCAAAAAATAAAACCGAAATTTTTAAGTAAAAAATGAAGCAAATTAAAAGAAAGAGGGGGCAAAAAACCATTATCATCATCAAAGTCCCTGGAGTGAGAACGAGAATTTGGAGTAACTGAACGTCTAGAAGTAGGAGCAGGAGGAAAATGAAGAGGTTTGGTATCATTTGAGCGAAGAGAGTTTTGGCCATTATTTAAACTTCTCGTTAATGAATTCCCACCATGGATAAGACCTTGTTGAGAAACTCTTTGCCTTTCAGCCCTTTGCGCTGGTCTCAAACCAGAACTTGTTGTAGCCATTGTCAGAGTGAAAAAAGAATCTGAAACTGGGTATTGTTAAAAAGAGCTGGTTTTAAAAGAAAGTGAGCTAAGAGGCACTTAGAAAGAACAAAACCCAAATGGAAAACAACAAATAAAAGAAAAAAAAGGGTTATTGACAAGTTTTGGATCAGGTAGCAGTTGAGGCCGGCACGACACAAAGAGAAATAAATGAAAAAGAGAAGAAATGGCAAAGGGGGATTCCCGCGTTGTTGGGTAGTTTGTTTCTGTTGGGTGTGAGAAAACGTCAATGGAAAAAAGATGGGTGGCCGGCATAAAATGCACTCACCACATTTCAAATGCCTTTCTGGATATCTATCTTCTTTCTTTCGAAAGAGGTAGTGTCTTTGTCACCATTGCTGTTCCTTTTCTACATTTTCAAAAAGCTTCGCTTTGCGAGCTAAAAGAGTGAATTAAAAAAAAAAAAAAGAAAGTAAACTATAAGTTAACTAGAAATTTTTCAATTTTGTAGCTTAACTATTCAAAAGTTACAATTTAATTATTTATCCGTTAAAATTGATGTTATATAATTTTTCTTTAATTTTCTAATTGTACTAATTGCGAATCATTATTTGAAACTCATTAGTCGAATTTTTTATAAAAAAACTTACTTAAATAAAAGCTTTTGAATAATTTAATGACTTAAATGAAAATTTTAAATAGTTTAGTGATCAAATTGTAATTTTTTAGTTAAGTTACCAAAACGAAATTCAGTTTTAGGCATAATGTCAAATTTAGTACTCAGTATTTGTATTTTTTGTTAAATTTAATCATTTACCTTTTAGAAAAAGCCAATTTTTTAAGAAAATGTTAACTAAAACATTATTTCTTTTATTATGATATTGAAGTGCCAACTCTCGTAATAATAATAGTTCATTTATATTTCATGTTAACATGACATTATTTATCTAAAATGGCACATCAACAAATGATACTAAAATTATAAGATATTCAAAATTAAAAAAATATAAATATTCACGAATACTAACATTATTTCTAAAATTACAAAATGTTAGTATTTTGCGTCAAAGTTAATTTCAAGTTGCAATCATATTGTTTATTTCATATGATAATCTAATTGAACTAAATTGAATTTAAATTTATAAAATAGAATTTTCTAAAGACAAATATGAGACCTAGTTTATATATACAAGTGTATATATACTTCATTTACACTGGTCAAAATTTAAATAAGTTTATAAATTTATGTAATTTAAAATTATTTAATTCATATTTTTATTTAATATAAATATTGTTATATATTATTTACACTTTTGGGATTTCTCTTCAAATAAATTTTTGTTCATAACTTTCCAATATATTGATTATAATCAATGATCCAATGATGATGAAAAAAGAAAAACTTGTAAATTGTAATGGATAATAATGAATGCCAAAGTGAAAAGTAGAGTTAAAACATTAATTAAATACAAAATTAAATTTTAAATATTTTTTTATGAATTTAGCCTAATTGAAATCATGTTTCAATAACATATAAATATATTTTAAATATGAGGAGAAATTCACTTATAGTGATATAAAAAACTTACGAGGTTTTACATACATTCATAATTGTTTTATATGATTGATATTGATCTAAAGCGTTATCTATATTGATATGTATCTTACGATTGCTTTTTTTTTAATATAATCTATATGAATAGAACATGAAATATGATGGTTAAATCGTCAATATATTAATCATACAAAATATACTGAAATGGGTGTAAAACTAAAACTGTAGGTAGATTCTTCCCTTTTAAGTATTTTATTTTTATCGAATATTAATTTGTTAAAAAAACATAATCGAACCAAGTTAATTAGTTGAATCGAGAATTGGAATATTACCAAGTTGAAGGATGGATTTGGTAGTTATGAAATCTGATAAATTCTATTTCCATCAATAGCAACAAATTATTGAAGTTTCTGATATTCGCTTCCCTACTACCTTGATGAATTTGGTGAAATTTTATGTTTATTGGCCCATTAATCAAATAAACCTTCCAAATGGGTCCACTAATCCTATATTTCTCTCAAAATATTCTACACTTAAATATAATTGTTCCTATCTTGGTGGTCCCTCACATATTTGAAATGGTGATAAAAGCATTTAATAAATTAATGCTTCAACCCGAATGATAACTCACATCATTAACGAAATTAGTTTAGGTTAAATTGTGTTTTAAGTTCCTATGCTTTTCAGTATATTTGAAATTTAGTCGTTCAACTTTTACTTTTTAGAATTTAGTCCTTTCGCTTTTTAAATTTTAAAATTCAGATCCAGTTATTAATACCATTAAAATCTTTCAAGTTTGATGGGGTGATATTTTGATATAAAAGAAGTATTAACTTAGTAGTCATGTAACACAAAATTTGATATTGTAATAAAATTGAATTTAACCAAAGAATTTTACTATTTCAACAATTGAATTTGCATTTTAAATCTATAAAATGGGGTGACTAAATTCCTTGAAAATTGGAATAAAAATAGAGATTAAATTTTAAATATGTAGAAAAAACATCGAGACCTCATTTATTAACCTGAATTTAAAAGGTTTTGCTTTTAGTCTATTAATTTTGTTATTGCTTTTGTTTTTATATTATACATGTTCATTTTATGATTCATGTGCGGAGTTCAGTAGTTACCCTTTTCAATAATATAAATAAGTAATTTTTTCAATGCATTATAAAGCCTAACATGTATTATCATAAAATGTTCCCAATACCAAATTTATAAAAAAATTATTTTAATGTACTTGTAACACCTTAAAAATAGTGAATTTCATGGTTCCAACTAGATTACAAAATATTCTTTCAGTAACTAAATTGTAATTAATTATACATTTTATTATACATTTGGTGGATGAAAATATTTTATATTAAAAATATATTTATAAAATTATTTTAATAAATAGTTTTGGTGGAGTAGTAAGAGAATTTTATATGAATTTATTAGTTTTGTGTTTTTTTCAATTAATGTTTTAATTGTTTTATTTAAAGATTATATAAAATATGAAAAGATAAAATATTATTAAAGGGTATTTTAATAATTTTAAAATTAAATTTAATGTTAAATTAATTGTAATATCAATTTAATCAATTGTTTTATATAATATAAATTTCTCGTAAAACAATTTTAAAATAGCCATCAATAAAATCTTATTTATGGCTAAATAGGCTAAATATGCCGGCTTTTTTTTCAAAATTTAGGAAAATAGACCCATTTTGACGAGAGTGTGAAAGCGTGCCCAATTGGACAAACTTTCTACTGACATGTTAGGGGAAAACACACGCAGCTGAAAATTTCAAAGAAAACGCGTAGCATGTCAATAGAAAAACTCGCCTAATTGAATGAGTTTTTTTGCCAACTGTACAGAAAGCACGCCTAACTAAATGCGTTTTCACACACTCTTTAAAATCAACTTATTTCTCTAAATCTTAAAAAAAAGAGTCTATTTGACCGATTAAAAAAATCTATCATATTACCTGTTTAGCCCTTACTTATTCTACCAAAAAATAAAATAAAATCCTATATAAACTTGAGGTGGTTGAGTGTGTTTCCTTAAAACGAATGAACAAGGCTAACCATAAAATGCTGGCAAATGGCAATATTGTGTTGGGTTTGATTGAATTGAATAACATCAATGAAAATGATACCCCAAAGATTTGTTTTCATAAGAAAAACAAAACATTAATTAAATGCAATCCAAACTTACCAGACTTGCATTACATCACAAAGGTACCTTGTTTCAGTGTTTTGTCATTTTCTACTTGCACTGTTACGCTGACATTGTGTCTTCAATTACTCACTCACCTCTACACTTGTACATCCTAACCAAATTTTAAGTCCCATGCTAGATTTGGACTCAATTCCATAAAAAAATTAAGCTTAAATTTTTATTCAACTTCGACCTAAATTATATAAGTGATTTAATTTGTATTAAAAATTTTTAAACATTACTTTATTATCTAAAAAGATTAAAAAATATAATACATTAAATACATTGAAATAAATATTTTCAACAAATTTTAGAAAAACATGTATTCGAGCGGGATCAGGCTAAGAAAAGCTTACCAAGGCGTAACTTATTTAGAAAACGGACCTGATTTTTTTCCAAGCCTAGGCGGGCTTTCAGGCCTGATCGGTAGCCAGGCAATGGACAACTTTTATATATACACATTCGTCATTCTTCTCATTGTCGATGAAACCATTTACTTTTCTATGTTAAGCTTTCTCAAGGTGTTCAACTTAAAAGAAAATACCAAGCCTATAATTCAATATGATGAAATGCTTAAGGGTGATCGAGTATAACTCTTTAGATTTTGCAGTGGCATGCTTGTTCAAGATCCTTCGAAGAATAATGAAGTAGATGAGATTTTCAATCAAGCTAGGCAACTGGGAGCCGTAGAACGGCCAATTGAACAGCTTAATCCATCGTCAAGTTCAACGAGTTTTACTGGAACCGGTAGATTACATTCAGGGGAAACTGTATCTTCTGTACCTCAGCTGCCTCAGACTGTTATTCACAACATTGTTTTATGGGCTAATGGCTTCACTGTAAATGATGTTCCTCTGAGAAGGTTGGATGATCCCGAAAATGCACATTTCTTAGAGGTAATGCTAATTAGGCGTTCCATTCTTGTCGTTTCTGTTTCATGCATCTCGCAAACATTTGTTTCATTCTATATGTTTTCAGAATACCTTTTCGTGTTGTGTTAATAACTTGGTTAAATCTTTTGATGCAGAGCATCAGAAAGTTCGGGGTGTCCTAAAGAACTTGAGGGTGCTGATAAAAGGTCCTGTTCATGTCAATCTGATAAAGAGAAACGAGAAATACCCTGTAAGTCTCTGTTTTCAGCATTGTGTAGAATTTAGGAAGGGATCGAAAAGGCTTTCTTCAGACATGTATCTGTCTTTTTCTTACGTACATTTAACACTAATTGGCTGATTCTTGAAGTCCACTCGATGATATCAATCATGTGTTTTGTCTTTCATGCAGGAACCAAAGAAGCACCAGACAAAATTTCAGGGTGTTGGAACAACTCTCAGTAAACAGGTAACCAGGTCCGTTTTTGACATTTTTAAGTCTAGTCAAAACAATAGAATGGAGTTTTAGATTTCTTAAATGACGGAGAAAGACTATTTTAGGCCCTTTAAAAGTTGGAAAAAAAGAATTATGAGTCCTTAAAATTAAAAAAAAAATTCGACCCTTGGTAATTTTTCTTTGACCTTTAAAATTTAAATTTTTTTTGGGCCCCTTAAAAATTAAAAAAAAATATTTTGGATCCTTTCAGCCTTGGGCCTTGAGCGGCTACACCTCTAGATAACCCCGAGGGCCGGGTCTGTTGGTAGCAACAATACTTCGGCAACTCCTGAACAAACCAGCAGTACCAGTCCTCTCAACACTGCTCCAAGTCCTTCTCCTGGCCTGGTTGTAGAAGAAAGTTTACCATCAACCTCAATTTGGCTTAGGTTGGCTGACGGGACTCGCATGGTCGCTCACTTCAATTCGCACAATACAATTGGAGACATTCGTTCGTTCATCGATGCATTTAGACCTGAGAGTGCAACAATTTATCAATTGCAGATGATGGAATTCCCTCCTAAACTTCTTGTTGATCCAACCCAAACCGTCGAGCAGGCAGGCCTGATCAATTCCGTGGTAATACAGAAATTCTAGCTTGGGCTGCATAGAACTCGTCCATCTAGTCATTACTATAACTGCTTATTGTACCGAGTGAAGATTTTTCATAAATTTGAACCGTTACAATGTACAAGAAGCAGGTTTTGATGACCGAGTCTGGTTAAATGGGATCGAATTACACCAAAGATTATGGCTCAAGTTATTAATAGACTCCTTGGCTTTCAAAGAAATACATCGAATGTTCACTAATTACATCACTTTATCTAATTTAATCAAAATTAAGATTTTGATGAGTACATACACCACTTTATTAAAAAAAAATTATAATTTATAATAAAATAACGTGGTTTATCCACTTAATTACATCATAATAGTTCCTATAAATGCGGCAAAAGTACAATTTTATTAAATAAATGCTTTAAACCGTCTATTACTATAAATACTTATATGGGAATAATTTATATTAGAATCATTTAAAAATATAATTTTAGGCATTATTAAAATATTGCCACATCAACCAATTTTAAAAATAACAACGTATCATTCTACACTCATCTATACCTACTATCATCTCAACTTAATTTAACTTTAATTACTTAAAATAATTATTTTTTAAATAATACATCTTTTCTTCTTTTACAATTTTAAATCATTTTAGTTTTTTCCAAAAGTTATTATTATTATTATTATTTTGTGCAGTAAATTTTAAAAAAGTAATTTATAAGAAGTTAATTTTTCTTTTTAACTTTTAATTAAATAACATAGTTTGATAATACAATTAGTGGAGGCTATAGTTTTCAATTTCCTACTAAAGGTTTTTTCCTAAACTGTTGGTTTCATTTTTCTCTTATTTTCAATTTTTTCTTTTATCTCTTCTTTTAATTTTTAATTTTTAATTAATTATTTCAGGATTTTTAATTTTGTTACGGTTTTTTTCACTATAGTTCTGCTAAGATAACAGTAAAGATGGAGAAAAAGAATTATTCCATTCCGGTTTCTTCTAATACAAAATGCATGTATTTAAAGTAAACCTAACAACTGCTACGTAACTGCTTTACAACTAACCTCAACTGCCAACTAACAACTTCTTTATTAACTCATTTATTTTCCCTAATATTCCCCATACTATTTTCCTTTCTTTCCTGGTAAACAAGTCATCCACTAAGTTACATGAACTACTCTCAGATGATCACGAAACCTATTAAACACTGCAACTGATAGGGGCTTAGTCAGGATGTCAGCAAGCTGATGAGAACTTGGAACATGACCAACTTGGAGAACACCAGCAGCCACCTTTTCTCGAACAAAGAAGACATCCAACTCCACATGCTTGAACTTGGAGTACATAACAGGATTTCCAGCCACTGCAACTGCAGCTGAACTATCACACCAGACCAAGGCTTTGGACAACCCAGGAACACACAACTCAGTCAAAAGCGATTGTATCCAAACCATTTCTGCAGCTATGTGGGCAACACTCCTGTACTCCGCCTCTACTATCGAACGGGACACAACTTGCTGCTTTTTGGAGCTCCAGGAGACTAGATTGCCACCTAGAAAGACACAATATCCCGATGTAGACCTACGATCATCGACATCGGATCCCCAACTAGCGTCTGAATAGCCTTCAAGAAATAATTTTGAATTACGAGTAAATTGCAACCCATAGTTCAACGTTCTTTGAAGATATCGCAAAATTCGTTTAACAGCTTTGAAATGAACATCCAATGGCTTGTGCATGTATTGACAGACTTTGTTGACCGAATAGGCGATGTCTGGCCTGGTGATGACTACGTACTGCAGGGCCCCGACTATGCTCCTGTAGTGATGCTCGTCCTCAAGTGGATTGCCATCAGTAGCTGATAAATGATTACTTAAGACCATCGGAGTTGGAAGAGCTGTTGACCTGTCCATGGATACTCTGAGGAGCAGATCTCGAATGTATTTCGCCTGGGACAAAACCATCCCTCCTAATGTGTATTTGACTTCAATTCCGAGAAAGTATCCCAACTGACCAAGGCCTTCCAATGCAAACTGACCATGAAGTTGATTAACAAACCGATCAATGCCAAGAGAATTACTGCCCGTTATTATAATGTCGTCAACATACACTAACACGTATAGTTGCTGGGCATCTTTTTGAAATATAAAAAGGGAGTTATCAGCTTTAGAGGCTGTAAACCCCAGAGTAAGCAGGAAGTCCCTAAGCTTTTGAAACCAAGCTCGAGGAGCTTGCTTAAGACCGTAGAGAGCTTTTTTTAACTTACAAACAAGAGGTTCTCCATGTGGACCATACTGTTCAAATCCCGGTGGCTGTGTCATGTAGATGTCCTCACTCAATTCCCCGTTTAAGAACGCATTGTTTATGTCGACTTGTCAAATGGTCCAGTCGAAGTGCACTGCAAGAGCAAGTACCACTCTGATTGTGGTGGGTTTGACTACGGGGCTGAAGGTCTCCTGAAATTCAATTCCTGCTTCTTGTAAATACCCTTTGACTACCAGTCTCCCTTTGTATCTAGCAATCGACCCATCGGTATGTCTCTTGATACGAAACAGCCACTTGCAACCAACAGCGCGGTGACCTTCTGGTAAGGAGACAAGGTGTCATGTGTTGTTGGCAATCAATGCTCGATATTCTTCATTGGCTGCAGTTGTCCATGCAGAACTCTGAAATGCCTCAGTAATAGTCGTAGGTTCAGTGTCTTCTAGGACTGAAGCAAAAACCTTTGGTCTGAAAACTCCACTCTTGGAACGGGCCTGCATGGGATGGAAATTTCCTTAAACAGTAATTGACTGAGCCATGTCAGTAGCATCAGGTGGAGCTATGTCAAGACTGGCAGGTGGAGAATTAGTAGGACCAGTAGGTATAACTGGGTTCATAATATCAGCAGTTGCTGTTGACACCCTAGGTGAGACTCTAGAGGAGGTCTGATCACCAGAGTGGCTCGAAGATGTTCTTTCTGTAAGTGGTTGACACTCACGATTGGCTACAACTAGAGGGAGAACCGATCTATGAGGGACATTTGTCTCAATCCATGAGGATGACTCTTTGTGAAATCCATTTTTAAATAGCAGTGTTGTCTCATCAAACGTAACATGCCGAGACACATAAACACAACCATCTGCTGCAAGGCACCTATAACCGTTGGTGTTGGGAGTATTTCCAAGAAACACACATTGCTGAGTGCGAAAATTTAACTTGTTCTTGTGAAATGGCCTGAGGTTTGGGTAGCAAGCACACCCAAAAAGACGTAGTGAAGTGTAATCTGGTTTGACCTTATAGAGAACTTCATATGGACTAACTTGACTTAAAACAGAAGAAGGTAGTCTGTTAGTCAAGTGAACAGCTTGCACAAAGGCGTAAAACCAATATTCTAAATGCATATGAGATTGAGCTAAGAGTGTCAAGCTCATATCCACGATCTGCCTATGTTTCCTTTCAGCAACCCCGTTTTGCTCCGAGGTATAGGGACACGAGACCCTGTGTTGAACACCAAGTTGAGACAGGTCTTTTGCCAAGGTACGATATTCACCCCCTCCATCTGTTTGGAGCATTTTAATAACATATCCAAATTGAACTTTGACCATCTGATGAAAGTGCAGAAAGTATTGAGTCACTTCAGACTTGGTTTTGAGGAAATAAATCCATGTATACCGACTATGCATGTCAACAAATGAGAGATAGTAATGAAACCCATTCGAAGATACATGAGCAGGGCCCCATACATCTGAAACCACCAGTTCAAAGGGTAAAGAATACAATGTTTTTGAAGCAGTAAAGGGGAGTTTATGAGCTTTGCCAAGCTGACAAGCTTTACATACTGCCGGTATACTATTCTTGTTGCATGAAATATCACAAGAGTGCAATGTACGATGCAGAACTTTATTGCATGGATGGCCAAGTCGGTTGTGCCATAAAGAGGTGGATGAGAGTTGAGTGTTGTTCAATGAACTGTAGCGAGGCTTGGAAGAGACCCCAGTAGCAGTTGGAGCAGGCTTGGTGAACTGAAACTTATACAACCCATCATGCATGAGGCCCTCGAGCAGCGTCGTCCCTGTCTGTAAGTCCTTCACAAAACACAAGACCGGGTGAAATTCAAAATAAACATTATTTTCTTTAGCAAATTGACCCACTGACATTAAGTTTTTGCATATGGCAGGTACATGCAACACATTTTGAAGTCGTAGCAACCTAGCCCCAACGGATAAAGTAGACGTTCCTACATGTGCAATAGATACTGCATCACCATTACCCATGAGGACACGATCTTTACCTGTATATGAAACAGCATTCGTTAGATCGGAGACCTCAGATGTTATGTGATTCGTAGCTCCAGAATCGGGGTACCAAGTAGAATCAGTTGGTGAGGAAGAAGAACCATGATGAGTAGAATGACTGGAATGAGGTACTGACCCACAGCAATGAGTCAGAGCATGACAAGTAGGAGCAGATGACACACAATTGGAAACTGAAGACCCATAACCAGAATTAAGTTGATGACAATTTACTTGCATATCACCAGAAAAATTCTCATCAAATCTATGATAACAGGTCTGAACAAGATGACCGATCTTGCCACACAATTGACACTGTGTACGAGCACGAGACTAGCCTCTTCCATTTCCACGAGACCTGCCACGATACCTCCCTCGACCCTGGTCTCTATATCATTGCTTGGAGTCCTGAGAATACCGAGACGACTCAGTAGGCTGTTTTAAATCAGCATCATTATTTTGTTGTCGAGCTACTAAGTTCGCTTGACAAGGAGGTTCGGTTAAGGACTCAAGCTGACGAGACTCACAATCAAGAAGCAGTTCCATCAAAAGATCAAGGGATAAAGCTGTTGTAGAGGCAACACCCGAATCGACTCAAACTCAACCGAGAGTCCAGCGAGAATAACACTCACTTGTTCTTGTTTAGAGATAACACTACCAGCAGTGGTTAGATCATCACTAAGTTGTTTTACCTTAGCCACATAATCTTTCACAGACAGACTGCCTTTCTTGATGGAGTACAAGGCATGCCTCATACTGGACACTTTTAGAGAAGATTTTGCACTAAACCTCTTTTCAATCGCAGTCCACAAAGCAAAACTTGTTTTAGCAGTCGTAAGATACGCCATAATATCATCTGTGACTGTTGATACCAGCCAAGAAGCAAGAAATTTGTCTTGCTTCCGATGAACAATAAACTCTGGATTTTCCACCTGCTGTCCATCAGAACTAACCACAAATTGAGGAGGAGAAGGAATAGTACCTAAAGCAAATCCTTCAAGTCCATAGCCTTCAAGAATCAACAGAAGTTGATGCTTCCAGAGAAGATAGTTGTACAAGGAAAGTTTGATGGTGTCGTGCTTAGAAAAATAGTGAACTGTTGACGTGGCCAGAACACCACTGCCTGGCGAATGTCCAGCTTCTCCGATGTTAGTGGAATTATGCAGAGAACCACTTGCCACATCAGATGCCATGATAAAAGAAAAAAAAATTTACACTAGAAACACCAAGAAAACCTTGGCTCTTGATACCATGCTAAGATAACAGTAAAGATGGAAATAAAGAATTATTCCATTCCTGTTTCTTTTCATACAAAATGCATGTATTTAAAGTAAACCTAACAACTGCTACGTAACTGCTTTACAACTAACCTCAACTGCCAACTAACAACTTCTTTATTAACTCATTTATTTTCCCTAATAAGTTCCAACATATTTGTTTTTTTTTCCTCAAAATTTTAATGATTTTTATGTGATTTACTTAAAGTAAAATTAAGTTAGAGAAAATGCCACATATAAATGAGTATATAGTACTATTTGTATGTTTTTTAAAATTTGATGATGTGGTATTATTTTATTAGTGCCTAAAAACTATATTTTTAAGTTAACTATGTTTTTAAGTTATTCCATGCTTATATGCATATATATATATATATATATATATATATATATATATATGTGTGTGTGTGTGTGTGTGTGTGTGTGTGTGTGTGTGTGTGTGTGTGTGTGTGTGTGTGTGTGTGATACTAATCAACATGTTAATTAGGTTTTAGAACTTTAATATAAGAGCAAACCCAATTTTAAGCTACCTGTTTTTTTTTATTCAGATATTTAACTTATGGATTTTGATACTTACGATTATTAGTTATGGGGATTCCTTTGGGTTATCGGTTTGAATCAACTAATTTTGAGCTCATTTAACATTACCTCTCAAAGAAAGTGAATGGTCTAGGGGTGTTCAATCATTTAACCGTTAAATGAATCGATTTTTTCAAAAAAATAAACCGAACCTAAATATTTTGGTTAATTCTGTCGGTTAACCGAATTAACCGAAATTTATATGTTTTTTTTTGTTAAAACAAGTGTAAAACATATAAAAAAATTGATAATGTTCATTTGATCGAATTAATCGAATTAAAACTATATATAAATTGTATTATTAATTATTAAGTTCGGTTAATTCAATTAACTACCCGATTTCGAACCGAATTAACCGAACTTCCAAAAAATTATTAACCGAACTCAACTGAATTAAATCGGTTAACCGTAATTGAATTAGATCAGTTTTGTCAGTTAATTCGATTTTAACCGGAATTTGAACACCCCTAAAATGGTGAATCATTACCCTACAATATTATTTCCGAATACGAAATCTACGAGGATGAAAGTAAAGAGTCGTGGAAGATTTTCGATGAGACTTCAACTGAAACTTTTTTACGTTTTCACCAAGTTGAAGAAAAAGGGTAAATGCAAAAACATTGATCGAATAGCTGGGTGTGGGACATGAAAAAGGTCAAAAATCGAATGAAAAATATTTTTAAGTAAGATACCAATTTGTGCATTTTTAGATAAATTGTGGAATTATCTGTATTTTGAGTTAGATTTGAATTTTTTATATGAAAAATCAATTGTAAATTTACGATTTCATCAAAATAAAACAATACTTTCAACGTAGCAAATTAAACTCTTTTAATTATGATTTTTAATAAATATGAATTTAATTTAGGTAAACTATACCCAATATTATTAAACTATTAATAAGTTTATACTTTATCACCTAACTTCAAAAATTACAAAATAGTCATTTAACTCTTTCAGAGCTTTCATTCAAATCATTGAACTATTTAAAAATTTTCATTTAGGTTATTGAACTATTTGAAAGTTTTTATTTGAGTCACTAGATTGTTAAATCTTTTCTAAAGTCTAGCTATAGGACTCCAAACGATGATTCAATGATCAGTATGGTGGATCAATATCCTTCGACAAGTAGAAAAATATACCTTAGATTCAACTCGATCTGATGATCAGTGTTGGAGATCAAAGAATACAATTATTTAGATTTTGGCTCGCAAATTTGAGATGTTTAAAGCTGTTTCATGAAAAAAATTGAACTATAGAAGAAAAAGGAAATGAGAGTTTTCGATTGGTGCAAGCGATGTAAATAGAAAATGTCATACAACAACAATTTTAACAACCCAATGATTTCAATAACAACTTTGACCATTTCATAAAATTTTGAAGTTAAGTGACCAAAACGTGAACTTACTAATAGTGTAGTAACTTTGATGGAATTTAAGCTTTAATTTATTTGGGAAAAAAAAAAAGAACACTTGAGCAAAACTTGGATCTATCTTTAAGAGTCTGGCCTGACTCGTATTGTCTTGGGCCTGGATAGACTCATGTAATTCAAGCCAACGTAATTCAACCTGAAAAATGATATAAAACCTACTTAATATATTAGTTAAAATTAACTATAAAATATGATTAAAAATTTGATAAATGTAGAATTAAAATTATTAATTTTAAACATTTCACATTATTTAAAAATAAATTGAAAATATAAGTAACACGTCATCTTATCATATCTTATCATTTTACAATATTTTTACTTAAAAATTAAATAATTGAAAACTGTATAACATTAGCATCATTTTAAGGATTCAATTTAGAGAAAAACAATAATTTGAAAATATGTTCATTATCAAATAATAACAGTAACCTCTCAAATTAACAACGTTGAAGCTCGTACACATGGTAATAACTCAACCAGATAAGAAAAATGCAATACTCTATACTCGAAATGTCACGTTCATTATCAAAGTAATTATGATTACAGATTTCAACCAACTAATAGATCATTTCATCATTATAACCCATTATATAATCTAATATGAGTTTATATGAGCTTACCAAAACTCTTTCCTTAACCCCAGACCATTTGAGAACCAAAATGCAAAATTTTCAAAGTTCATCGAGTTGGCATCGCAACCATGGAAGGCTCCAACCGCGACATCAACGGCGGATGCTTGGCGTCAAGGCTTCAATAATGCAGTGTCGTGACTTCAAAAACAGTAGATTGAAGTCGCAACTTCAAGAAAGTGCAATAGTTTTTCACTGGTTTCTCTCGCAACACATTTTTCCCGACAGCAACAGCAATGCTAAACTAAGCTTCAGTGTCGAGTGAACTGTAAAACAGTTTTAGCAGATTCCAAGACGTGTATAATATCAGCTTCTCCAAGACTGATTTCAAGGCTAGTGAAGAACCTCAAGTCCACCATGTTCGATGTTGAATTAACTTTTATTTCAATGTTTCCATCTGCCGGAGGTATCTTGGAGTTATCTTCAGTTGACATTGATGTATACCTGCAAAATAAATAAGGGAGCTTAAAGACTTTAAGCAATCACTTGTTTACAAACTTCATTTGAAATATTATAAGAATTCTCACACTTGCAGTCCCATACGAGCAATCCCTCGAGAAACAGCCTGCAAGCGAACTCAGATAAGTAAACAAATCATTTGTAGCAAAGCAAAAAAGAGAACCCATATTTGATATAACAGATGTAGTAGCCATAGGAAATGTTGAGAAGTAATATATGAGTAGATGGAAACAGAAATTAATGGAGGACTCACTTTCTTTAGAGAG
Organism: Gossypium raimondii; assembly: GCF_025698545.1. Taxonomy (NCBI): domain Eukaryota; kingdom Viridiplantae; phylum Streptophyta; class Magnoliopsida; order Malvales; family Malvaceae; genus Gossypium; species Gossypium raimondii. The sequence continues at coordinate 55,353,634 of NC_068574.1, forward strand.
TTTATTTGCCGAGTTTAGGCAATAGCACTTCCAAAATACAACTAAACCTCACCTAATGAGTTATGCAATGAGCAATATTAAACAACTCCTCAATCTCTTTTTCTTGCTAACGAATTTGTTGAATGAACATTAACTATTGAAAGTTGATATTAAAGCAAACAATCAAAGGATGGAACTCCCTTTCAGATACCTGTAGCTGCAACATTTGTGATGACACTGCAGCACTGGAAATTGGGTCCTGTGAAATGCTTAATCGGCCATATGTATTGCTATTGGACTCAGTCTTGTTCAAGAACCAAGTGGCAATCCCAGCAGCTATGGCCTCGGTACCTGGCTCTCTGTGGTTCAAAGTTCCCTCCGCCACTGTAACATTGCCAACAGCTTCAACTAGAGTTCCTCTGTATCAACACTTTCAACATCAGGGGAACAGTATTGAAGGGAAAATGAATGAACATTAACATGGATTTTCATTTCCCCCACCCGAGGTTTTCAAGACTCAGAGTAAACTGGCGACAACCGTTTGCGGCATTGCAACCCCTTGTCGGGTCATTAACAGGTGGAGGGTGTGTCGAAGGAGCATTATTCCTCCTCCCAAATGTGCCATACTGTAAAGTTGGGGTTTTGGAACCCCCTTGTACTGGTTGAATCAGCAGCAGCCAGCAGGGCAAGGCAAAAGCCAGTATTGCTTTGGTTAACTTGTCACCCTTCTTCAATTTCTCGGGCAAAGCAAGTCCAGACTGCAAAAATAGAGAAATAAAGTAAGTACACACCAAAGTCGGACGAAATCTGGGAAGGCGCAAGTGATGAAGAGGGTGATTTCAGACTTCTTTAAGCTGAGCCTCGTCATCAACGTCAGATATCTCAACATGTTTATGGGAAAACAAATGAAGGGAAAAAAAGGGTTCCTAGATCTGAAACAGCGTGATAATAGATTCTTGTTTTCTTTTTTCTTTTTTTTTCTGTTCAGGCAAGGCCATACCCAAAGCAAGCAAGGAAGGCCCTACAACAGCAAGTGAAAAGGTAAGAGAGACTCCATCATACAAAAACACAGAAAATTAAAACCCCAAAACAAGGGCTTCAGCCATTAGATTCATTCACCTAATGCGCTGATTAAGCCAAGCAAATGTCAATGGAACAGTATACCTTTCACAGCCTCAAAAAATAAAGACAGGGATAACCCAGACCTAAAACACAAAGGACCGAGAAGCGATGTTAATAATTACCTTATGAAGCTGAGAGAGGGTGTTGCTCTGAATGGCATTGAATTTGGATATCAACATCTTTAAAGTAACTGAAACTAAAAAACGAGAATATGAAGGGAAGATTTAACAATGGTCTTGGGACAGTGATATTTATAGATGTTGACTACCAAAGGATTCTAGTTTTGTACGGAAAGTAATTTTCCTGAAGTCGTGACAACTAATCAAAGCTGACTGTGTGCCTTTTCAAACTAGGAATGCGGACAAAATTGACAAAATCAGGAATATAAGTTGATTTCAAGAATAAATTAAGGATATTTGTACTTTTCACGATGTTTCAAGTTGCTTTTTTTAATTAAACCCCTGCAAATGTGAATGGAGCAGTATACCTCTCACAGCCGCAAAAATCAAAGACCGGCATAACCCAGACCTCAAGCAAAAAGCATTGAGAAGCACGCAAATCCAGACCCGCCAAAAGCCTCGGGTAGTCCATCCCCAACCCGCAGATTGGCCCCGCCCCACAACAACCATTCGGGAGCCTCTGCCAGAAGAGAGCAGGAAAACGGATTCATTCCAATCTCACCGCCCCAAGAGCGGAAAGGCAAAAAAAGGAAGAAGGTTCATTGAACCGGGCCAATTCGACTGCGGCTTTATGAGACATGACAGAGTAATGACAATAATAATATTTTTATGATAATAAATACCTTATGAAGGTGAGAGAGGGTGATCGTATTTTAATGTCATCATCTGCTCTCAAATTTTTAAAGTTTTCTTTTTAGAATTTTTGTAATTTTTTTGAAAAAACAAATTTTGAAATTTTTATAAGTATTTTAATTTTTTTAAAAATTTTTGTTGAAAGAAAGATTACTGTGCTCATATTCAAAATTGATGTTCATGGGCCGAGGTAAATCAAAATGCTAAAATTTGAGCCCCGCTAACTTGCCCATATTAAAATTTTTATATAATTTTTAAATATATATAATGCAGCAAAAATATTAGAAACATTATAATAAATATTTTCAAATAAATTAAAAATAAAATTTAAATATATATATACTTAAATAACATTAAGATAGATACAACTTAACAAGCAAATATTTTTAAAATAATAACAAAATTAACAATAAAACACTTGTTATACAATATCTAAACAATAACAAGTACTAACATAATAGTAAAATTGTAACAAAATAGGGAGAAACCAAGAAAATAACATTAAAACAGGAAAAAAATAGTAATTTTTTTGTCCATTAGTGAATTCGGGCTGAGTTGGGGCTAAAAATATCTTATTCGAGGCCCGACCTATTTTTTTAAATTGGCCTTATTTTTTTGCCTAAACCTTCTTATTTTTCAAGCAGACCTTCGAGTCTAGTCGACAGGAACTAAAAGAATATTTACACAAATTTATCATTTGAATTATTCAAATTATAAAATTTAATTAAACTTAAACTCAAATAATTTAAACAATTCAAAATTCGAATTTCTATTTTACTCAATCTATTGAAAAGTTTACCATTCAAATGTGACGAACTGGTGATTGCGACTATGATATTTTGAAAAGGCCGCATCAAGTTGGTGTGATATATTCTAGAAGCTTCCTAGTTATTAACTGAGTCTTCTTTCTTTATCCATTAAATCAAAATGGTTGAATGTACAGGTAAAAGGAAAACACACGCATTTGTCAAATGGAATGTACATATTGACAAAAATGTTTTTTGAAAAAGATTTTCAACAAAAATGTGTCTTCTTTGCATCAAATCTAATTGTTTTCCTTGAATAGAATTATTTATGGGTCGGATTATTTGATCTGATTGAAAAATAAAAAAATTTTAGGTAAAAATATAAATTCGGAAAATGATTTTGAACAAAAAAAAATAAAGTTCGTTTTGTAAATAAGTCGGACCTCGGACAAGCTTTTTTGACCCGGGCTCAATTCAGCTCAGCCCAAATTTGTAAAAAAATAACTGTTGCTGTTTTACCACTGATTTTTCATTATTTTACTATCATTTCGCTATTATATTACTACTATTTTATTGTTATTAAGTTACACTTATTTTAGTGTTATTTAAGTTTTTTTTTATTTTTTCTATTTATTGGCAAACATTTATTTTAATTTTTTAATGCATTTGATGTATTATGTTTTTAAATTTTATTTTATATAAGAATAAGTTTTAGCATTTTTATTTGGGTCAGTCTTTGATAAAATTTTAGACTCATTTTTTAAGTCGGACTTAGCCTAAGCTTAAAAAATGAGCCTAATTTTTTATTTGGCCCTGCCCAAACCCGACCCGGCTCATGAACAATCTTGTCCCAAATTCAATTAATCTCATAAATATATTTATATTTTTTTATTTTATTTTGTTTCAAGCTTTGTTTTAATTTTTAATTAATAAACATTGTTTTCAAGTTTTTTATTTTTATTTCATCTTTTTAACTAATAACTCTTTTATTTATATAAATAAATTAATAAATATGTAATTATATATGTAATAGCCCGAATTTGGGCCTAGTCGAAACAGTGGTTTCGGGACCACAAATATAATATTTTGAAAATTTCTACAGTAAGATATTATCCTTGGTATAGTAAAATAAGGAAATAAAGTAACAAAAAGGGAAATTTTGAGTTATGTCAACATTGAGAAGTTTATTATGACATATTAATGCAATGAAGGATTAAATCGCAAAAGTGAGAAAAGTATTGTTGCCCAAGAGTAAATACTTAAAATTTGAGGGGTTAAAGTGTAAATATGAAAAAGTTGAAGGACCAAAGGTGTAAATATTTTAAGGGTGGAATGATCTAGAAAGTAAGGAAAATGGATGAATTAGTACCAAATTGAATAAGATAAGAATTGTGAGGGACTAAATCGTAATTTTACCAAATTAAGTGTGACTCAATGATGGAATTTTAAAAGATTATGAAGGGCAAAATGATCAATTAGAGAGAGAGAAATCTAGAAGGCAATGATGATGTTGGTGATATTTTAGATTAATTAATTAAATAAATATTAGTTTATTAATATTTTAATATGATTTTTAAATGATATTTTATTAATTTATTATTATTCTATTTAGTATATATATATGAAAGGAAAGATGGGGAATTATCATCTTCTTCCCCATGCAACCAACGTATGAAGAGGAGAGAAAGAAAGAAACTTTCTTTTCTTTACAATTTGGTCCTTTTACCAAAAATTCACCATTTTCACTTAGAAATCAAAAGAATTTCTATATCCATCAAGAGAGAAAGATAATAAGGAGACCATGGGGAGCTAGAATATCAAGTTAGATTCAAGAAATAGAAGCTGGAGGAGAGAGAAAGTCAAGTTAAAGATTGAAATCAATTGAGCAAGGTAAGAACATCATGATTTCAATATATTTTTGAGTTTGATATTATTGAAAAGGTATGAAATTGATGTTAATGTAGAGTTTTATTATATAAGGTTTTATGTTCTTGGTATGTTAGTGAAGAGAAAATAAGAGAAAGTGATGAGAAATAGTGTAGAGAAAGAAAATAAGAGTGTTATAAACTTAGTAATCAATATTTTGCACTAAAACAGTTTGGACAGCAGCAGTAGGTTAACTTTGAAAAATCACAAAAATTTTGGGAATTGAATTAGAAGATGAATAAAATATGAAATTAAATCTTATTAAGTCTAGTTTCTCATAGAAGAAACGGTGTAAGCAATAGAATTGCAGATCATGAGATATAATAAATTTTGTGAGACAGTGTCAGAATGATTTCGGGTTCCCCTGTTCTGACTTTAGAAAATCATCAAAAATTGAAGAAAAATAATTATGAGTTATAATTTATATGATTAGAATCCTTAATGAATCTATTTTCAAATAAAATAAACGAGAACATCATCCAAATTCTGTACAATTAGATAATTCATTTTTAGTGAAGAGTGGTCGGAACTGTTAGACAGCAAAATAGGGGAAACTTTAAAGAATAAACTGTACTATTTGGATAAACCAAAAATTCTGAAAATTTTATGGCAAGAAGATATGTGAGTCTAGTTTCATGGAAAATTAACGGATCTTAATTTTGATTTCTGTATCTCAAGATATAAATGTTTTAGTGACTATGACTCAAATGGACAGCTTTGAATAAATTTACAAGAAAATAGTGAAATTATAGATAATGTTACTTATAAGCATGTTATGTAAATTAAGGATGTGGAATGGAGAGGAGGAGGAGGAAAATAAATTTATGAATATTATGCTAGCATGGATTTGCATTTCAAATGGTTAATTTGCATGATTTGGGCTCGAGGACTAAATTGAATAAAAGTAAAACTTTAGGGGCAATTTTGGAAAAATGTCAAAATGACCAAATTGCATGAAATGAGTTGTTTTATTAAATGAAAAATTAATTTAGATTAAGATCGGGTAGAAAATCGAGAAAATGGAAAATTACCAAAATGCCCTTGTATCTTGGTATTTCTGCAAATTAGTCTGGTAAGTTCATATGGCTGAAATTTAATGATTAAATGTTAATTTCATGAATTATATAATGTATGATGAAATATATATATATTTATTGATGAAATGAGAATAAAATAAAAGTGCGAAAACTGATAAACGATGAAATATGAATTATACTTATATTTGTGCATTATTGGTCATGGTTTAAACTCATGTGTGAAAATAAGTTTCATAGTATGTGTGTATGGTATATTCAATATATGATTTGGCATGAAATAATGTCATGAATGGTTTATGAATTAACACATGTTGGTAAGCCTGATATATGAATAAATGATCAAATTGAGCGGAACGCCGGATTTGAGTACTTCTGATCAAGTGATAAAGTGATAAGTGGTAGCATTAGCTACACTTATCTGATCAAGTGAGAAAGTGATAAGTGGTAGCATTAGCTACACTTATCTGATCAAGTGATAAAGTGATAAGTGGTAGCAATAGCTACACTTATTTGATCAAGTGACAAAGTGATAAGTGGTAGCTTTAGCTACACTTATCTGATCAAGTGACAAAGTGATAAGTTGTAGTTTTAGCTACACTTATCTGATCAAGTGACAAAGTGATAAGTGGTAGTTTTAGCTACACTTATCTGATCAAGTGATAAAGTGATAAGTGGTAGTTTTAGCTACACTTATCTGATCAAGTGACAAAGTGATAAGTGGTAGCCTAACTACACTTATCTGATCAGGGACAAGTGATAAGTGATCATAAGTAAGACCATAGTTATACTATGGCAAAGTGGAAGTGAATTACTCAATTTTTCGTAACCGTTCCCTAATTTGTTTAAGGATTGTAAGTGACAAATGGGCCTAAAAGAATTAAAGCAAATGGATAAGTGGTAGTGTATTTATACTAGGATGATGTTGTTATTTAAGCTAAAGTGATATCTTCATTGCAAAATTGAGAATTTCATAAATGTGTTAATGAATGTTATAATTAGACCTGTCCATGGGCCGGGCCGGGCCCGGAAAAAAATTTCGGCCCGACTCTTAGGCCTGGGCCCGGCCTGAAATATGGGCCTGAAATTTTGTCCAGGCCCGGCCCGGGAAAAAAATAATAAGCCCGAGCCCGGCCCGGTTTTTAATAAACACAAAAAAAATTTTAAAAATAAAAAAATAAAAATTTTTTAAAAGTATTTTAAAATTAAAAAATAAAAATAAAAATAAAAATAAAAAATATATATTTATTATATTCGGGCCGGGCCGGGCCCGGGCCAAAAAAGTTGAGCCCGAGCTCGTCTCATTTTTTAAACGGGCCTCATTTTTTTGCCCAAGCCCATATTTTGGGCCTATATTTTTACCCGAATCCTCCCATATTTCGGGCGGGCCGTCGGGCCGGGCCAGGCCACCCGGCCCATGGACAGGTCTAGTTATAATCGATAAACGTTGAGTTAAATGGTAAATACGTATTAGTGTTAAACTTAGTGACATTGAATTGTACGTGAATTAAATGGAAATTGCTAGTGATATGATCTAAATTGTGAGCATGAGAAATTGCAAATTGAATGAAATGGAAATGAAGCATTGAATTGCATGAATATGTATCGGGTCTCGTAGACTCTATTTATTAAGATTATAATATTTTGAGGATATATTGTGAAGAGTTATAAAAGCATGTTAATAATTTTGAAAGTTTTAATTTAGATGAAATTTTATAACTCGGTTAAATATGTTTACAAGTGTATGTGTTCTGGTATTGCCTTGTACCCTATTCCGGTGTTGGATACGGGTAAGGGGTGTTACAATATAAAATATATATTTTTATATCTATAATTATATTAAATATATTTTATTTTTAAAAAATACCAACTACTTTTTTGACATATTTTTCTTTATATATAATTTTTATATGTCAAATATTTATTTTCTTCACCTACATTATTAGTATGGTGATTTTAATATTATAAAAGTAAATAATTATTTTAAATATCATTATTATTTTTATATGTAAAATATTTCAAGTATGATTGATTTTTCACCTACATTAATTATTTTATTTCTTATATATGAGAAAAAGTGCTTGCAAATTTATAATCTTCATATTCACATTATCATGCTTTAACGGAATCCAAATTTAGGATATACGAACTATTAAATCTTAAAACTAACGTGGATTGAAGAAAAGCTTAAAGACTATATTTTTTCTACAAATTTTTTAGATAAATTACCAAATTTAAAAATTAAATGTTACTTTTATCTAAAAGAAATTTGTAGAAAAATCAAATTCTATCAAAATAAAACCATACTTTCAACATAGCAAACTCAACTCTTTTAATTATGAAATTTTCATAAACATGAATTTAATTTAGGCGAATTAGATCCAATGTCATTAAAATATTATTAAGTTTACATTTTATCACTTAACTTTAAAAGTTATAAAATGATCACCGAACTCTTGAAAGTTTTCATTTAAGTCATGAACTATTTAAAATTTTCATTTAGGTCATTAAACTCTTTGAAAGTTTTTATTTAAATTGCTAAATTATTCAAAAGTTATCCTTTAGGTTATTGAACTATTTAAAAGTTTTTATGTAAATCACTGAGTTGTTAAGTTTTTTTTAAAGTCTAGCTATCGAACTCTAAGCTATTTGGATTTCGATCCGCAAGTTCGAGAAGTTTAAAGCTGTTCCATGGAAAAAACTGAACTACAAGAAGTGCAAATGGAGAATGTCATACAACAATAATTTTAATAACTTAGTGATTTAATTAAAAACTTTGACCATTTTGTAACTTTTTGAAATTAAGTAATTAAAACATAAACTTACTAATAATTTAATGACTTTGGATGCAATGAAAGAAAAAACACTTATATAATATATTACTTAAAATTCACTATAAAATATAATTAAACAATTTGATAAAATATAAATGATTATTATTTAAACATTTCATATTATTTATAATAAATTGAAAATATAAGTAACACTTCAATTTGTATAAAAAATTAAATGACTGAAAACTATACAACATTAGCATCATTTTAAGGATTCAATTTAAAGAAAAAAAATCATTCGAAAATTTGTCTATTATAAAATAATAACAGTAATAATAACCTCTCAAATGAAAAAACGTTTAAGCTCATACATATGGAAACAACACAACTACATAAGAAAAATGTAACACTTTAAACTCAATACAATCTCGAGTCTGAGTCATGAGATGCCATATTCGTTACCAGTGTAGCTATGGTCACAAATTTCAATCAATTCCACAATTTGTACCAACTGATAAGATCATTTCATCTTTATAATCCATTATATATTCTAATCTGGAGTTTATCCGATACGAAAACTCTTTCGTTAACTCAAGACTATTTGAGAACCACAATGCAAAGTTTTCAAAGTTTATCGAGTTGGCATCGCGACCATGGAAGGCTCACATTGCGACATCAACGGCAGATGCTTGGCGTCACGACTTCAATAATGCAGTGTTGCGACTTCAAATACAGTAGATTGACATCGCAAATTCAAGAAAGTGCAATTGTTTTTCACTGGTTTCTCTCGCAACGCATTTTTTCCTGACAGGAACAACAATGCTAAACTAAGCTTCAGTGTCGAGAGGACTGTAATATAGTTTTAGCAGATTCCAAGACGCGTATAATATCAGCTTCCCCAAGACTGATTTCAAGGCTAGTGAAGAACCTCAAGTCCACCATGTTCGATGTTGAATTAACTTTTATTTCAATGTTTCCATCTGCCGGAGGTATCTTGGAGTTATCTTCAGTTGACATTGATGTATAACTGCAAAACAAAATAAGGGAGCTTAAAGACTTTAAGCAATCACTTGTTTACAAACTTCATTTGAAATATTATAAGAATTCTCACACTTGCAGTCCCGTACGAGCAATCCCTCGAGAAACAGCCTGCAAGCGAACTCAGATAAGTAAACAAATCATTTGTAGCAAAGCAAAAAAGAGAACCCATATTTGATATAACAGATGTAGTAGCCATAGGAAATGTTGAGAAGTAATATATGAGTAGATGGAAACAGAAATTAATGGAGGACTCACTTTCTTTAGAGAGTTTATTTGCCGGGTTTAGGCAATAGCACTTCCAAAATACAACTAAACCTCACCTAATGAGTTATGCAATGAGCAATATTAAACAACTCCTCAATCTCTTTTTCTTGCTAACGAATTTGTTGAATGAACATTAACTATTGAAAGTTGATATTAAAGGAAACAATCAGAGGATGAGACTCCCTTTCAGATACCTGTAGCTGCAACATTTGTGATGACACTGCAGCACTGGAAATTGGGTCCTGTGAAATGCTTAATCGGCCATATGTATTGCTATTGGACTCAGTCTTGTTCAAGAACCAAGTGGCAATCCCAGCAGCTATGGCCTCGGTACCTGGCTCTCTGTGGTTCAAAGTTCCCTCCGCCACTGTAACATTGCCAACAGCTTCAACTAGAGTTCCTCTGTATCAACACTTTCAACATCAGGGGAACAGTATTGAAGGGAAAATGAATGAACATTAACATGGATTTTCATTTCACCCACCTGCGGTTTTCAAGACTCAGAGTAAACTGGCGACAACCATTTGCGGCATTGCAACCCCTTGTCGGGTCATTAACAGGTGGAGGGTGTGTCGAAGGAGCATTATTCCTCCTCCCAAATGTGCCATACTGTAAAGTTGGGGTTTTGGAAGCCCCTTGTACTGGTTGAATTAGCAGCAGCAAGCAGGGCAAGGTAAAAGCCAGTATTGCTTTGGTTAACTTGGAACCCTTCTTCAATTTCTTGGGCAAAGCAAGTCCGGACTGCAAAAATCGAGAAATAAAGTATGTAAACACCAAAGTCGGACGAAATCTGGGAAGGCGCAAGTGATGAAGAGGGTGATGTCAGACTTCTTTAAGCAGAGCCTCGTCATCAACAGCAGATCTCTCAACATGTTTATGAGAAAACAAATGATTGAAAAAGAAAAAGGTTCCTAAATCTGAAACAGAGTGATAATCGATTCTTTTTTTCTGTTCAGGCAAGGCCATACCAAAGCAAGCAAGGAAGGCCCTAAAACAGCAAGTGAAAAGGTAACAGAGGCTCCATCATACAAAAGCACAGAAAATTAAACCCCAAAACAAGGGCTTCAGCCATTAGATTCATCCACCTAATGCGCTGATTAAACCAAGCAAATGTCAATGGAACAGTATACCTCTCACAGCCTCAAAACACAAAGACAGGGATAACTCAGACCTCAAACAAAAAGGACTAAGCACGCAAATCAAGACCCTCCAAAAGGCTCGGGTAGTCCGTCATCGGAAACCCTAACTCTCCAAACCCGCAGATTGGCCCCGCCGCTCAACAACCATTCGGGAGCCTCTGCATAGCACCCAAAAGAAACAAAGGCCCTGGCAGCAGGAGAAGGAAGAGAGCCGGTAAATGGATTCATTCCAATCTCACCGCCCGAAGAGCGGAAAGGCAAGAAAAGGAAGACGGTTCATTGAACCGCCGGCCAATTCAGACGCTGCTTTAGGAGACATATAATAAATAAATGGTGATAGTTATATTTTTATGTATATTTTAGTGATAGATACCGAGGAATGGAATGGGCAGGACTGTGATGTGACACCCTGCTAAAAACAAGGAAGTGAAAAGGTAACATAGGCTCCATCATACAAAAACACAGAGAATTAAACCCCAAAGCAAGGGCTTCCAAGCAAATCCCAAGGACAGTATACCTCTCACAGCTTCAAAAAACAAAGACAGGGATAACCTAGACCTCAAACACAAAGGGCTGAGAAGAGATGTTAATAATTACCTTATGAAGCTGAGAGAGGGTGTTGCTCTGCATGGCATTGAATTTGGATATCAAAATCTTCAGAGTAACTTGTTAAATGGCTCTGAAACTAAAAGATGAAAGAAAGATTTATAGATGGTCACTACCAAAGGAAATCTAGTTTCCTTGTAAGAAAAGCAATTTTCCTGAAGTACTTTTCCTTGCAAGAAAAGCAATTTTCCTAAAGCAAAGTCAAATACGGCTAAAACAAGGGTGCCACCTGTTAAATGGGTTTGGACCTATTTTTGCACTTTTGAAATTAAATTTAAATATATATGCACGCCCTTTTCAGTTCATACACCAAGTTGCTGTGAGAAGACCATCTAGATTTCAGAATAATCTAGAAACCACCATATCATTCCAAATAATTATTTTAATTTCTTATATTTTTAGATGTAAAAAAAAAACAAAAACAATTAGTTCTTTGTTTTCCATTCAACTTTCACAATGCTTCAAAAATAGCCTCTGGATTTGAACTTTCAAAATATATAAAAAAAATCCCTTCTAAAACAATTAAGCTCCTTTTTTTTTTTGCATTCTATTGGGTACTTAAAGAACCACCCTTAATTTTTTTTAGTTAAAGCCATCACGTGTCACAACTAGAGGTAATCATGGGTTGGGCTACCCGGCCTGGCCTGACGGCCTGCCTGAAAAATGAGAAGATTCGGGTAAAAATATTGGCCCAAAATATGTGTTTGGGCAAAAAATGAGGCTCGTTTAGAACACGGTCCGGGCTAGGGTAAGGCTTTTTTGGCCTAGGCCCGGCCCGAATTATATATTAAATATATATTTTTATTTTAAATTGAATGGTAAATCATTTTTCATTGATGAAATTATTTTCTATAAAATAAACTTAAAGAAATACAAAAAAATATTTTCCGGAAATTAAAAAAAAAAAAAAACAGATCATAGTTGGATGTCTTATAAAATAACTATCAATATAAGGAAAAGTAAAGTTTTGACATCATTCGTAATAGAATCTCATTTTCAACTACACGCCGTAGACGTAGAGAATTAAAGAGGAGATATAGTTTGTCTTTTTCTTCTTTTAAGGGAAAAAATTAACTTTTTCATTTTCTAAATCAGGTCAACCATGTCTTTTATGATTTTCTTCTTTCTTTCTGCTTTATTCATGCCCCCTTTTAATTTACTTTTTTTTTCGGAAAATAATCAAATTTTTTTCCATACCGGTAGAGACAACAAACTCGACACCAAAATAATTGGTGTTAGCAATATTAAAAAATATTTTTTATTTCGAAAAATACACATATTTTGTAAAAAAATAAAAAATACTTATCGATGTTGATCATGACACTAAAAAAAATATTTTTAGTTTCAATCCTATCGGCATGCAATAATTACATGATAAGTCGGGTGGGTGACGCTAGTTGGCACGGTAGATTTTATGTCATTTTCGTAAATATTTATATTTTTGGATTAGTTTATCAAACTAACCTAAAAAATTTTAATATTGATAAAGTTCTAAAATAATAACAAAAATAACTTAAAATGAACAGTGCCAACCGGTGCCGGCATCCCATGGGCTAACACCCACTTCATCATCGTGTAATTATTACTTAACCTGAAATTAAAAAATATATATATATTTGTGTCAGCCCAGTCATAACTGGAATCGATATATAATTTTTTTATTTTTCATTTGCAAATTACGTGTATTTCTCGAGATAAAAAAATATGAAAAAAAAACATATTATGCTTTACATTCAAAAAATGAACCGTCAAAGAAATTTTGAGAAAACGAAACAGACTTGGATGAAGGGATGAAGAGCAGAGAAATTGTCAGCTTTTCTTTAATAAACAAAAAAAATTCATGGCTGCTGGTTTTGCCGACTGCATTTAATTTATTATTACCACCTGTATATTTATCATCTCTTTGTTTAGGACAGCTGTATATATATTTTTTCGGAAAAATAAAACTTTCTCCCTCCACTTTTTTATTAAAATATTATGAAAATAAATATTATTTAGTTATTAAATAATATGGGTCTTAAAATTATGTACAATTGATGTAAGACATTAAATTCGTAATTAATTATCTTTAACTCTGATTCATTTTAGAAAAATCAATTTGTTCAATTTTAAAATTAAGTGAAATTGTAGAAGTTTTTTTACTTGTAAAAGAAACCTTCCTCAAATCTATTCTACTTTTCCCCATAAAATCTTAAAACCAATTTATTTTTGAATGCTATTAAATTTAAAATAAAATTATATTCTTACATATTTATTTGTATAAAAAACCTTAAAACATATTAAATATTTTAAATTTAATCATATTATTTATTTTAAAAATAAATAAATATTTTTAAAAATATATTAAATTACTAATTTATTAATAACAAATCGACTTTTACATTCCTAGAAAATTGCTCAATGAACCAAATGTATATTTTTTGTAATATTATTAATTAACACTTTCTCTGTAATGTTATATTTCTGTGACTACATTCTTAGTAATTATATTTCAAAGAATCACTTTCTCTGTAATGTTATATTTCTGTGACTACGACCACTCAGCTTAAGCTGATGTATTGATTGGGCCGCTTTGGAGCAGGTCCAGTTAGTTGATCATGTTCGAGCCTTTATTACTATAGCCCCATGAGACCGATTTTTCTCCATCATTGAGCCCACATACATGGAGCTAACTTTAGAGTTCTGCTCGACAATCACTCTACAGCATGTCATGACGAGTCATAATGAGCCGGGCACTATCACTTTCTAACTCGGTGACCTGGTGCACCATATGAGTGTCCCTGAATTCGGCGCTGCTTTGGGACTATCCACTGCGGAGTTTATGAGTGTTAAGAACTTCCTCCTTCTACATCGACATATTCAATACTCGCCATCTAGTTGTTGGGTAGATCTTACGGTGAGTACGACACCTTAGACGCGAGTCGCTCGAAGGCGACTTCTCTCCCTCCGGTTTTACGGTATATTCATGCCCTTTTAGCTCATACTTTGACCGGTAGGAGAGAGAGAGCACTGGAGCTGTCAGTACCACCGATGCATATTTTTTATGGAGCATGGCCACCGGGCATATTTTTTATTTAACCTACTTCATCGCCCTCGCCTTCCGCCATCAGATAGATTGCAACAGGAAGGGTCATATTTGTTTAGGCCCTTATGTAACTTGACTCGCTCGAAACTTTGGTCTCCTCGACACACCAGAGTAGTCCTCCACGCTTACACTCACCGACCAGATGTCTCCACAGGGACTATCAAGCATGACCCATATGAGGATGATCGAGCAGCTTCGTGGAGTAGATCCTCCTCAGTATTGATTATTTTATTCTGACTCTCAAAATGAACCCGAGGACTTCACTGATGATGTCCCTTTCCATCACGAGGACCCATCTGATCTTCCACCTTCTAATTACCATAATGTTTCTTCTACTGCTACATTAGTGGACCTCTCTGAGCGGTTCACTCACTTTGAGCAGCACTACTTTTAAAGGTTCGATAGCATTGACGCGACACTGCAGTAGATCTGTTAGCACCTCCATGTCCCTTCTTTGGCACCGACGACTCACCCTATTGATGCCTCCGATGATGAGGATCAATGATTTTATTTGTGTTTATTTTATTATTAGTTTGCTCAGAATCATGCACTACATCTACATTTGTCTATAATTCCGCTTTTCACCATTCTGGCAATTTCATTCAATATTCAGGGCAGTTTCAGTTTTCTCCCTCTCTTATGATATTCCATTTATACTGTGATTATATCTGTTTGTACATTGAGGACAATGTACATCTTAAGTGTGGGGAGGTTATTTATATAATTATTAGAAAATCCTTGAATTATGTCTTGTATTTAAGTAATTTTATCATACTTTCATTAGAATGAATTTTTATCGATGTAGAATTTTGATTGATGTGTTTTAGATTAATTTGTCAATAATTATGTATTGGTTGATTTAAACTTTAAAACATGAGAGAATCAAGCATGATAAGTTATTTTTCAGTAATTAAAATTTTTATGTTGTTTGCCTAAATTGAAATACTACCTTGAAGTTTGAGATTTGCAAGATTGACATCAAAAACCATGATTTTTTGTGAGATTTTGAGCCTTTAGAGCATACATTTTTTGCTCATTTTTTTATTGTTTATGAGTGTGTCAGTTTGATTTGTTGTTCTAGAACTTGCTTCGATTATTCATATCGAGACCACACCTTTGATTTGATATACTGAGATGATAAAGACACTTATGTTTTAACCCACTTATCCCATAAAAAGCCTACCTACATAATTAACCCTTAGTGAACCCCGTTGAGCCTAACACATCATTTCTTAAATTACCCATTAATGTTAACCCATAATTCATTTTTTGTTCATTGAGAATTTTTCCCATTTTATTGACCCTCTTTTTGTCGAGATTTGATTGAAACAAATAAACAGAGTTTAACTGGAAAATTATTTTTCAAATTTGACTGAAATAGGAGTTATACTCAACATTAGCAATCAGAACCTTGGCTCCATTTTTGACAAATAGTTTGGATGTACACTCTCCTAAGCCACTGGCACCACCAGTTATCAATGCCACCTTGCCATCCAGCCTGTACCAAATAAAGAAGAAACAAGGTTTAGATACTATTTGATAGGTAAAAGTGCTCGTAAGGTCCTCAATTATATGAACCATATCAAAATAGTTCCTCTATTATTGAATAGATAAACTTAGTCCCTATATTATTGTTTGATTCCTTGTAATAGTATATAGACTAATTTGATCCATTTAACAATAGAAGGATTAATCTGATCTAACCTCTATAATAGAATGATGTAGTACATTCACCAAATTCAATTTCATCTTTTAAAAGATTGATTACATGAAAATACTTAACGAAATTTTTGTTAGACTTTTTCACTTTGAAAACACATTGGTAAGCCTATTCTAAACTCTATCATGTTTAAGAAAAGTAGGTTCTTTTTTACGAAATACAACATATTGATTTTAATGTTTTGTATTGAATTCATTTAGGTCTGTCAAATTTGATCTTAATGTAAAAATTGATTCGAATAATCTAAATTTAAATTCGATCAAGTCAAACTTGTTCTTAAAAAGTCAACAATTCAGATCTATTCAACTTGAACCTGAATATAACTCGAATAAAAATTATTTAAATATGAAATGACTCAAACTTAAAATATAGGGATAGGTAACTTAATACGACCTAAATTGTGATGAATTGAAATATCTAAAATGACCTTTTGGAATCTTAGGATTTAGTACCTCTTGGTTATGGAAGAATCGGAGCTCATTGTACTCGTGATGAAAATAGACCCTCCCCTCCCCTTTCCTTTTTCTTTTGATTTCAATGATTGGGATGCTGTGTTTTCTCTTTATAACTTCAGGGTGTGACATTGTTCGTAAAATTCAACAATGGTATCGACCTTATTTGAACACTATCATTACTTTCTAATATATCTTTTAGAATATTATATTTAATGTCCCAATAATCTTGCACCCAAAAAATCGGAACTCTTCCATTTTTAAGGCTTTCACGTCTACAAATACCGCAACACATTTCCCATGACTTTTGCTTGGACTTATATTTTTTTATTTTATATGTATTATGATTATCCAATTATTTGATTCAATCAGATGTAATAATTAACACAAATTCAATAACAAATACTTTAATATCAAAATCAAATAATATACCTATGACATTTTGTATATAAAATAAATATTTTTATTTTAATGTATTTAAGAAACTCATGAACATTGAACCCTATGTGATGGTCTAATAGTTAAGGATGTTCACCACCCCAAGTGTAGCTTAGGTTCAAGTTGCACTAGTCATGTTGATTGTTTGGATTTTGTTCTATTATTGTAATTCTAAGAAGAAGAAAAAACTCACGAACACTAAGTTATGCTCATGCCATTTTTTTTTAAAAAATACAAAAACATGAACACTATGTATGTCTTTGGTTGGTAAATGGGAGTCTCCGCATGAATTGTATCTATTAATGAGCAATTGTAAAATTGATAATTTACAAGTTGGTTAAGAAAATAAAATTTTGAAGGTAATGAATGTCTTAATTATATTAAGATCTAATATGCAAATAAGATAAAATAAAATGTAATAAATGTTTAGAAGCAATTCACAAGATTTAACAATAATATTATGAATAAGCTAGAACAATTACAACTCTTGGTTTAATTCATTCACAATCATGCTTTAACAAATGTTCTGACAATTTCTTGGATGTCTATTATATATAAGGATATCTAGTTAACATACTTTTACGTTTTTGCTTCTGTTTTTTTTCTTCTTCCTTGTGTTCTTTTGCTAAACCTTTAGAAATTTCTAAGTTGGAATCGTTAACAAAGAGTTTCCAGTATCTACCTAACGTCATTGTTATTACTAATTTACTGGTAATTTTTGATAAACCCTTAGATTATTATCAAAGGAATTTATGTATTTAAAGTAACGCAGGTTTTAGAATTGTTTGTTAGGAAGGAAACTTCCTGATTGTGTTTTGCATGTAACCTATTCATGCATGCATGTTAATTTTCAGTAGTTTAATGACCTGGATATAATTGTCTCTCTTGTTAGCTCGAGAAGCTAATGATGGTCCAAGCAACAAGGGCAAATGATTTGCTGAGTAGATTATTGTATTAGACTTTTTGGTGAGTTCCTTCTTACTTCCTTGTGTTATAAAATCATTTACCTGTATAAAATATGTAAGACAAGCGTTCCCTCCCAATGATGTAGTGTGTAGATCTGGTTATGGTGGTATTAAACCAAAGTTGTCAGCAAATAGTGCCTGGATTAGAAGATGAACTTAATTTGGTCATTTGAACAACAAAACAAACAGTATTGATCAAATCCGACCATACAATTTATTACAAGTGAAATTTAAGAAAACATTCAAAGAGTAAAGCTGAGGACTTGTTGGTTTATTCAGAAAGTGCTGCGAATCCCATCTTCCATGATTGATTGTTAACACTATACGCTCCATCGACTGGTAAATTAACACCACTGATAAATTTGGCCTCATCACTTGCCAAATAGAGTGCTGCATGCGCAAAATCTTCAGGCTCCAATACGGTGCCTTTCAACACGGCTGAAACCGCAACCATCTCCTCTCCTTTCTTCTTATCGACATTCCCAATTGCTTTTTGTAACATTGGGGTCACAATTCCATTAGGCGAAATGCAGTTAACTCTAATTCCATGCTCACCTAACTCCACGCTCAAGCTCTTCGTCAACCCTGCTACGGCATGCTTTGATGCCTTGTATGCATGGGGGAGACCGAAGGAGATTTTTGAAGCAAGACTTGCTGTGAAGAGTATGCAACCTTTCTTAGCCGGAACCATGACCCTGGCAGCATACTTGGCACCCAAGAAACCACCCAATACATTGACATCGAACACTCTCTTGAAGTCCTCAGTACCGGCATGTGTCACTCTTACCTCATTGTCACCAGGAATGCCTGCATTGTTGAACATGATATCGAGCTTTCCGTACTTGGAGACAGCCAAGTTTACGGCATTTTCGACGTCGGATTCGCATGTTACATCACAGTGGACATAGCTAATGTTTTCAGTTCCAAGCTCTTGGCAAACGGAGCGGCCCAGTTCGTCTTGAATATCAGCGATCAGAACCTTGGCTCCGTTTTTGACAAATAGTTTGGCTGTACACTCTCCTAAGCCACTGGCACCACCAGTTATCATTGCCACCTTGCCATCCAGCCTATACCAAATAAAGAAGAAACAAGGTTGAGATACTATTTGATAGGTAAAAGTGCTTGTAAGGTCCCTCAATTATAGGAACCATATCAAATTAGCTAGTACCTCTATTATTGAATATATGAACTTAGCCCCTATATTATTGTTTGTTTCCTTTTAAGTTTGATCCATTTAATAATAGAAAGAATAATTTGATCTAACCTCTATAATAGAAGGACGTAGTAGGTACATTCACCCAATTCAATATTATCTTTTAAAAGATTGATTACATCAACATACTTAACTAAACTTTTGGTTCGACTTTTTTCACTCTGAAAACACATTGGTAAGCCTAGCCTATTGTAAACACTATCATGTTTAAGATAAGTAGGTCCTTTTTTGACAAAAATACAGCATATTGATTTTAATGTTTTGTATTGGATTCGATTATATCAGTCAAAATTGATTCTAATCTAAAAATTTGATTCAAATAATCTAAATTGAAACCCGGTTAAATTAAACTTATTCTTAAAAAGTCAACAACTCAAATCTATTCAACTTGAACTTGAATATGAGTTGAATATAAAATTGACGTGAATAAAAATGATTCAAATATGAAATGACTCAAACTTAAAATATAGAGATAGTTAACCTAGCACGACCTAAAGTGGGATGATTCTCGGAAATTCACCTACTTTATGGAATTGAAATATCTAAAATATGACTTTTTGGAATCATAGGATTTAGTTACCTCTTGGCTATTGAAGAATCGGAGCTCATTGTCTTTGTGAAGAAAATAGACCCTTCCTTTCCTTTTTGTTTTGATTTCAATGATTGGGATGCTGTGTTTTCTCGTTGTTATTCTGCTCTTTATAACTTCAGAGAGTGCGACATTTTTCTTAATACTCAACAATGGCAACAACCTTTTTTGAACGCTTTCATTAAAATATATTAAAATAATTGAACTCCATTATTAAGGCTTTAAGGCACAAGAAAACGTTTCCCATGAGTTTTGCTTGGACTTATAAATTTAGGGGCAATTTACCAAATAAAGCCCTATTTTTTAAAATTTACTGAAATGGGCCCATTATTTAATTATTTTAATTATTTAAAATTTACAGATGTTTTTAGCTTTTTTCCCTTAGTACCTATGTTAATGTAATATTAAAGAGTTAATTGATTAAAAAATGCAACAAGTACAAAAAGATTCAAAATTGTTACCAACAAGATTTGAACCAAGGTACTAAGAGAAAAGAGCTAGCATCTTAACCAACTAAGCTAAACTAATTAATTGACATATTATAAAATATTGTTATTATCTTAATTATATTACTTACGTCCTAATGATTTATCGGACCTATTCCATACACGTGTCAAATCGAAAAATGATACAACAATTACGTAAAAAAATCCGGTGTTTACTTCAAATAAATAAGGAAAATAATGATTTGAATGTTTCAAAATTCAATTTTAAATCGAAAAAATCAAAATTTAGGGGCAAAAAAGGATCTTTTTCGACGAAAGCTACGGAAAACCGCCTTCAGCCATTTGTCAGTGTGTAGATCTCGAAAATTTATTCGAAATAAAAAAAAATCGTCTCAATCGGACAACCGAGCGAAAAGTTATGGCCTTTCAAAGTTTTCCAAGTTAAAAAACATAAACTGTTCATGCCACGTCAGCAAATCGCGTCCTAGAGGGCGCGATTTGTGTCCGCGTCAGCAAATCGCGCTGATGTGGACGCGATTTCCTGGCGCGTACCCTGACATCGCGCTGACGTGGACTCGATTTCGAGGAAAATAGACCATTCCGATAAATAATTAAATAATGAGCCCATTTCGATAATTAAAAAAAAGGCTTTTTTTTGTCATTTACCTATATTATGCTTTACATTCAAAAAATGAACAGTCAAAGAAATTTTGAGAAAACGAAACAGACTTGGATGAAGGGATGAAGAGCAGAGAAATTGTCAGCTTTTCTTTAATAAACAAAAAAAAAATTAATGGCTGTTGGTTTTGCCGACTGCATTTTATTTATTATTACCAGCTGTATATTTATCAGCTCTTTCTTTAGGACAGCTGTATATATATTTTTTTCCTTTAAGGAAAAATAAATCTTTCTCCTCCACTTTTTTATTAAAATATTATGAAAATAAATATTATTTAGTTATTAAATAATATGGATCTCAAAATTATGTACAATTAATGTAAGACATTAAATTCTTGATTAATTATCTTTAACTCTGATTTGTTTTAGAAAAACAAATTTGTTCAATTCGAAATTGAGTGGAGTTGTAGAAGTTTTTTACTCGTAAAAAACCTTCCTCAAATCTATTTTACTTTTCCCATAAAATTTTAAAAACAATTTATTTTTGAATACTATTAAATTTAAAATAAAACTATATTCTAACTTACATACATATTTGTATAAAAAACCTTAAAACATATTAAATATTTTAAATTTAATCATATAATTTATTTTAAAAATAAATAAATAAATAATGTTAAAAATATATTAAATTACAAATATATTAATAATAAATCAACTTTTACATTCCTGGAAAATTGCTCAATGAACCAAATGTATATTTTTGTAATATTATTAATTAACACTTTCTCTGTAATGTTATATTTCGTGACTACATTCTTAGTAATTATATTTCAAAGAATCACTTTCCATTAAATATGTACTAAATAATCATAAACAAAAACATAAGGAAGCCAATTCCTTAATTCATTGAATACAAATTCAATTAGTTAAAATATACGCTTAAATAAACTTCATTTATGTTCTTCTTCTTATTATTAGAACAATAACGATACCAACTGAGATAAAGTTTAGAGATGTAGATCAGGGTGGCAGTGGCCTTGCCTCCATAAAAAAATAAAAATAAAAAACGGTTTATATAATCCCTTCAGTTTTCATGAAATCACAAATTAATATAATGATTAACCCTTAAATTTTTTATCTGTTTCTGGCACCCTTAAAACATGCTCTTATATATTGTTGCCATGAAGGGATCAATTCCAATGCTCTCGATAAATACAAGACTTGAGGGATGTGTAATGTCCGATTCAAGCCTCCTCCATGGGAAAATATAGGGCTCTCATGAAACCTCTAACAATTGAAAGTGGTACTTTAAGAAGGTTAAATAATCAGCAGGATAATTAATTCAAGGTTAGAGGACTGTGATGGTCCTCTTTTGTACAAATAAGGTATTCATACCTGCAAGATTCAAATCCTAAACCTTCTAAATATTATTTCTTACGGATAGTTATATGAACCAAAATTTTATCTAAGAGTTTAGGTTTTAAGCGAGATCGACTATTACCCTTCCAAACTTTCTTGGGAATTGATCCTACTGTGATTTTCCTGGATGTACGAATATTGAAGTATTGTGTTAACCTTGGGGGACAATATCTATTACACGATTACACCGATGAGGACAAATTCATTTCTAAGACAGTGGTTTACCATGACACAGTAAATTTCTGATTTCTTAATTTGTTATTTATTTTTCAAATAGTGCTAATAGAGTTCTTTTTGCAGTAGCTTATTTTCCAACAATCAACCCATCTATTAACTAAAGCTGGAAGCACTCTAAGGCAATTGATTTCAACTACGACATTTTCAAGGTGCAAAGACTTTATGCAAGATAGCACCTCTCTGTTCGAAACCGCTTACGCAACATGAAGAGCATATACCCTTTGAGAAAAGCTAGTATAGATAGGCTCGTCAAACACTCCATTTTCGTCCCTCAACATTGCTCCCCACTCTATTGCGCGTTCACCTTGAAACATCGCTGCATCGACACACTTGACCCAACTCCATACCTGATTAGGCCAACGGTGAGAGGTTTTTTTTTTTTATAAAAATAATCTAAAACTTTTGATTATTTACAAAATGACCTACTTTAAAAATCATGTACGCAAATGACCTATTTTGAACAGTAAATGTCGGTGACGTCATTCCATTGATTGGCGTGACCTTAAAAAATAAATTTCTATTGCCTACAACTAATGATTGGGTGCAAGTGACCTGTGATGATGCCAATGACAATAGCATCACTGGCGTTTACAGTTCAAAATAAATTATTTATGTACATAAATTTTAAAGTAGATCATTTATGTAAATAATAAAAAATTTTGGATCATTTTTATAAAAAAAAGCTATTTAATTTCTTATAATTATTAGCGTTGAAATTGTCATTATTCATGCAATAATTATTCGCAATCAATTCATGTTGAAATTGTCATCACTAGGGTTTTTTTTGTGGGCAATTTACCAAAAAAAGATTTTTTTTTTTAAAATTACCAAAATGGGCCCGGTATTTTATTATTTACCGGAATGGGCCTTTTTCGGCAAATCGCGTCCACCTCAGCACGATGTCAGGGGACGTGTCAGGAAATCGCGGCCACGTTAGCGCGCTTTGCTGACATGGCAACAAATCACCGCGACTTGCCAACGGTCAATTTTTTACCGTTGCCCCCCATCGTTGCCCCCCCCACGGTAAAAAAAAACTATAAATACCCCCACCCCTTTTTTTTCACAAACTAATCCTCTCTCAAATTTCCTCTCAATTTCCAGGACCTACTGTAGCAAAAGCGCGTCCACGAGGGCGCGATTTCACAAGTTCTTCTCAAATAGCATCCTGCTAGAAGCGATTTTATACTATTTGCTTAGAAACGTCAACTCGGAATTATTTCTTCTAGGACCTACTGTAGCAAAAGCGTGTCCACGAGGCCGCGATTTCACAAATTCTTATCAAACAGCATCCTGCTAGAAGCGATTTTATACTATTTGCTCAGAAATGTCAACTCGAAATTATTTTTTCAGGACCTACTGTAGCAAAAGCGCATAAACGTGGGCGCGACTTATTTGTTTACTTTTTTCTACAAAACCCTAAACCCTAAAATCTAAAAACTTAACGTGGCAAAAACGGGCAAATCGCGTCCCCGTAACGCATAGTAAGGAAAGGAAATCGTGGCGTCAAGACTTTGTCGACGTGGCAACAAATCGCCCACTCGTGGACGCGATTTGTTGCCACGTCGAGAAAGCGCTACCGACGTGGCCCCGATTTTCTGGCACGTCCCCTGACATCGCGCTGATGTGGGCGCGATTTTCTAAAAAATGGCCCATTCCGGTAAATAATAAAATTCCGGGCCCATTTCGGTAAATTTATAAAAAAAAAAGCTTTTATTAGTAAATTAGCTTTTTTTAGTTGATATATTGGTAAAACTATTCCAATTTTAATTGGATTTGCAGCAGATAATGGATTTATAATTCGGATTTCGAAACAATGATTTATTACTTTCTCCTCTTTTAACCTTATGCTTGAATAAATATTACCCAACCGTTAAATTATACTTAAAATTTTCTATTTTTATAGCATAATTAAAAAATAGCTTTTAAGGTTTATATATTTGAGAACTTGCATGATAGCTTATATGTATTTTATGTTGACATAATACTATTTATTTTGTATATTATGTTAAAAATAATATAAAATATTCAAAAAATTAATAAAATAATTCAAAATTTAAAAATTCTAAAATTTTAAAAATAATATCAAATACTCATCAATTGTCATGCAAGATATCATGTTTAAAATTTATACAATTTAATCAATATTTCTATAAAATAAACAACAATTCAATAATTGACAGGGACCCACACAAGCGTTGGAGCATGTGGTTTAATTCAATACAAAGCAAAGAACCTTACTAGAGCTTGACATGCCGCGAATCCTCTTGAAAGAGAGGGGTGCTCCCTTGGGAACGCAGACATAGGTGATGCATGATGGTCTCCAGCTCATGCTGTAAGTTGTTGGGTTAAGTCACGGAACGAGTGCAACCTCGTATATAATTGCCCCTGTTGAATTCAAAACCCTAAATAGACTGTCGATGATAAGCCGAAAGAAGGTGTGGATGACATCAAATCATCATGCCCCTTATGCCCTGAGTGACACACGTGCTACAATGGACGTAACAAAACGTCGTAATCCCGTGAGGATGAGCTAGCTAACTCCAAAAGGTTGAGAGATTAACGGCCAAATTTAACTTTTTGTAAAAATTTAAGAGCCAAGATTTAAACATTAAACCAAAGTTAAAATTGAGTTTAGCTATGTGCTATTCTTGTATGCCTTGAAGTAATTGAATTATACAAAGTGGAATGAATGTTTATATAAAGACCTTTGATTATATTTGCCATATATAATTTGGTCTAATATATCAGCTTCGTTTATTATGAATTTGTAGCATGAAACCTCCGTTGTTTACAGATTTGAAATGGCATAAGAAAACCCAAAAGTGCTGAGACAGATCCCGGGGAATTAAGATGGAGCAATTTATCATAAAGCTTGTTTGGAAATCCATCGACTGAACATTGCAAAACATTCCTTCGGTTTGAACTCTGGAGCCGTGTGACCTCCTCCCTGCAACACGCCACACTCCATTACAAATCATTTTCTTCAGAAAAAAAAAAAGTCATAACTCTATTTGCACTATTCTTGCCTTTACAGTTGCAAATGTGAAGTTATTTCCATATTCTCTCGAGTATCTGCAAAAAGCAAGCGAAATTTAAGCTCTTACACATATGGGAAACAAAATCTGTATATATAGTCATAGCCTCACCCTGCAACTTGATCATCAACAAACCATGGCCTCCAATCATCAACAATGGACAAATTCAAGGACTTAACCCATGATTCGGTTCCAACGTAGGGAACAACTGTGTCATGATCACCACTGTAAAGAAATCTACAATCAGCAATCACCCATAAAAAGAGAGCTTTAACCAACGGTTCTAGGTATGCGACCTGTATATTAGAGCCCTGTAACCCTCTGTATTGAGAGATAAATGATAGTCTACAACACTCCCAACATCTTTATCATAAAGTAAGTTTTCATTACATCTTATCCATTCTCTGATTGTTCCCTGGTAAATCAATGTCCAGACTGAGTTAATCTAACTTAGTGTCAGTAAAAGGGGCATGAGAAAGAGTACTAATATAGTTTACCTTTCTGATACCAAGTGCTTGCTGGACACCATCATCAGATGCCCAAATCTTGCAAAGGTAAGTATTGTAGTTCTGTATCACGGTTTTAATCAAATATAAAGTATTAACATATATTTATGGTAAGACAGATTAACTAGCAAGTGACAAAGACATTTACTCGACATCCGAATTTAGGGTACTCGGCAGGCGCCTGCAGGTAGTCTTCTTCACGTGTTTCTAGGAAGTATTTCCTTTCATTGACCAAACTATTCGGTGTATTAAACTCAGAAGGGCAGTGAGGCTCCAGGATATGTGGCTTGTTTATGTAGGCAATGCACTATGAAAATAGTGAAACTTTGTTCTTTACTATTCCAATGAGATGTTATACTGAAAAGGGTAAACTACATCATCACTCCTTTGTCATTTAACTAAAAAAGTTACAATTTGATCACTAAACTATTAAAAAATTTTCATAAAATCACTGAGTTGTTAAGTTTTTTTTATATTTAGCTAAGGAGTTCCAAGTGACAATTTGACAACTGTTATGGTGGATTAGTACCCATAGACGAATAGGAAAACATATATTAGATCCAAGTTGATCTAACAGTCAATATAGAAGATAGAAAAAAAAAACTGTTTGAATTTTGATTTGGAAATTTGTAAATCGTGACATCCAAAGTTGTTTCATGACAAAAAATTAAATTGTAGAAAAAAAAAAAGAAAGCTTTCAATTAGTGCAGATAGTACGAACAAAGAAAATCATATAACTGATTTTAATAGCTCAATGACTCCAATGAAAACTTTTCAATAGCTTAGTGATCAAATTTTAACTTTTTTTAATTAAGTAACAAAAACAAAAACTTACTATACTCATACATAGTTTAGTGACTAATGATGTAGTTTACCCTAATGGAAAAATAAAAGTTCATTTGCTTGATTACCTCCGAGATAGCTTGAAGATCTTTTGCACATTTTACATTACTCATCTCCACTTCTACGTATTCTTCTTTACAATTCCTTTTGGCTGACTGCAAAGAGAAGTGCTCAATGAACATATAAACATACAGTTTTATTAACAAATCACTTGCAATTAAGGGTTTAGTCCATTGACCTCATAAAGTTCATCAGAGATAAGTGCCATACGATTATAAAATGGGATTTTTGAGTTGTCTTCATATTTCGAACCCGTTGAAGGATTACCGACCAAATACCCCTGCAACAAGTGCTAAAATCAAAGACTCTTCATAGGATGACATAAAGTGCAAAAGTCATCAAGAAATTGATATTAGAGCATTACTTTGAGATTGAAGGCTGGAACGCTCTCATCTTCGATACCTAAAACCGTGACATTGGTCCCATTAGAAACAACAAGATAAAACATTAAGTTTAAAGCGGGGTAACACACTCTTACCATCTGATATTGCATGAACAATGATGGGAACAATTTTCCCAGCGTATGAATCACCGGTAATATAGAGTGAGTTTGTGATGAACTTGAGATGACTTTGCAACCACTGAACAGACAAGAAGTAATCGTTGAAAACATTTCGTTTTTAAGTTAAGACTATTCACAAGTATCAGTTGCCTCCACCTTCCTCAGAAAATTATACCCATCATTAGCAAATCTTTTATCCCCTGTCTCAAAACCTTGCAATGTCGTTGAATAAGAAAATCCAGTGCCAACAGGTGCGTCTAGGAAGATTATATTTGCAACCTGAATAGTTATGATGGATGAGTAAGTAGAAGTTGCTAAGCATGAGCTATTATTATAGTATAGAATTGTTTAGGGACTCTCTCGAAGACTTCTCTCGGAAAGAGCTGATTATCCCAAAACAAGAATCATGAGTGGATGAATGATTTCACCTTTGTCCATGAGTAAGGGTTGAGAACAAAAGTTGGTAAGCTGCCATTATACTCCACCATGTTAAATTGCAAGGGCCCTAAATTAACATCATTACACGTGACTATGGAATCTCCTGTTGGTGATACTAAACACCAAAAATAATCAGAGACTTTACCTATTTCGAAAAAAAGGCCAGAGAGAGCAGAGCAACCAGGACCTCCAGTGAGCCATAGGATGAGAGGATCTTTTGAAGGGTCACGTTCTGATTGAATAAAATAATAGAAAAATTCCACATCTCCCACCCCTATGTACCTGAAACACAATTATTAACCGTAGGTAACATGATTCTGAAACCAGTACTATTAAAAATCACAGAAGGAAAGCATAAGCATAAGTGGATGAATGAGAAACTCACCCAGTTTCAAGCTTGAAGGGAAGTGAAGCAGAAAATCCAGGAAGGGACCTGATGTCTGAAAATGAAACCACATGCCTATTCCAAACCACAATGAAGACTATGTAGTAAAAACTTAGTAAGTCGACATACTTTGAAAACATCCTCCCTACTACCTACTTCTGTGGTTAAACTTTCTATTAACAAAAGAGCCGTCTTTGGGAAAGTATGAGCTCAAACTTTTGAAGACATTTGAAATGGATAAATTACTGCTTAAAATAATGATGATAATTATCTTTAGTTCACATATACTCGATCTAATCCAACCGATTTAACTTAGGTTAATTAACTACCATTAAAAGTTAATTTATCCATACTGCCAAATACAAAAACAGAGAAGAACCGAGGGGTGGTTCAAATTTCGATTAAAATTAAATTAATAGACCGAATCAATTTAATTCAATTAATTGATTGATCGATTTAACTTGATCATAAATCAATTAATAAATTGTTAATATTTTGATTAACTCAGTCAAATTAATATTATTAATATATATTTTTATATTTTATATTTATTTTAATCAAAAATAAAAGTATATAAATTTCGATTAATTTAATTAATCGAAATATTTCAATTCAGTTAATCTTTAAAAAATTCGATTGAACTAACAATTAAAAATATAAAAATTAATTAATAGTCTTTTAAAGAGAGAAAAGGAGAGGAGGCCTTGCTTTGAGTTTTAACAATTGGAATTTGAAAGTATCTGCTTTTGAGTAGTTTGGGTCTTTTACATTTCGTTTAATCTGATTTTGAAGAAGTTTCTATTAGAGTTCAAAATGCTTTGTTGTGTTATTAGTTAATTAATTAAAATTTATAGTAATTTATTCTATTTCATTTTAAAATTTATTTCTGATTAAATAATTTGGATAGTAAACTGAACTTTGATTTAATTTTATTTTGAAATCCAACTTCATTAAAATTAACAAAAAATAACATAAATAAAAGATAGAAATATCTTAATAAAATTTAAAAAAATCTTATATTTATTCTCAATTTAAAAATTCTAATCATATTTGATCTTTTTAACATAATACTTAAATTTACTCATAACTCTTCCTCAATCTATAAAAACAACACACTTGAACACATCCTTTTGGATAGATAGGCAATCAAACTAAGAACTTAAATGATTTATTTTTAATACCCCGTTACAATACTTCAAACACTTCTTCAACTTCAATGAAATGCAAAAATAAGCTTTCCAAACGAGGATAATGCACTTCAAAATTCTTGAAATCATATCATCTTACATTAATAAGAAATCCATGCCAATCAAGTTAAAACTCAATCAATTTGAACGGTTTACTTTTTTAATACCTTGTTACAATACTTCAAAAGCACTTCTTCAACTTCAACAAAGTGCACGAATAAACATTCCGAACAAGAATAATACACTTCAACACATCAAATTCATCTCCTCCTACATTAGTAAGAATATTCATGTCAATTAAGTTAAGACTTAATCAACTTAAATGATTTACTTTCTAATATCCTATTACAACAATCAACTTCAGTGAAGTGCAAGAATAAATTTTCCGAACAAAGATAACACTTCAACATACTCAAATGAGCCCTCCTATATTAGTAAGAACGTCCATACCAATCAAGTTAAAATTAAATTAACTTGAATGATTTACTTTTTAATACCCTATTACAACACTTCGAATTAACTTCCCAAACAAAATAATACATTTCAACGTACTCAAATCCACGTCTTCCCGCATTAGCAACAATATCATTCCAATCAAGCTAGTTAAGGCTCAATCAGCTTAAAAATTTTACTTTTTAATACCCTATTAAAAAACTTCTTCAACAGCACTTCTTCAACGAAGTGCAAGAATAAGCTTTCCCAGCGAGTAAAATAGATTCAGCACATTTCAAGACGAGTTTCATATCATCTTCCTCAACACTGACTTCATCAATAGCGTAGAATGTCAACTCCACCACATTTGAAGTCGAATTAGCTGTTCCACAGTGTATCATTTCAGTAAGATCATGTTTGTAAAATGAAAAACAAAATCAAAATATATTGATAATCCAATTCGAAATTTAGCTTGAATTATGTTTAAATTTTAGTTATTTTATTTAAAAATAAAAACTAGACCCTTCTATTATTTCAATTTAAAATTCAGTCTAATCATCATCGATACAATAATGCAATCATACCAACTTCACCGAATCCAGGGTGTTTGCTTGGGTGAAAAGTAAAAAGATAATAGGAGAAAATGAAAAAGTGATAAGAGAAAATCATTTTTCATCCTAATAGATAAAATTCAATCTCTCCAAAGTGAAATCATAAGAGGGGAGAAAACTAGAGATTGTATGTTAGTTCAAAATTGGATAAATTACACCATTAGTAACTAAATTATGAATAAACTTTTGCTTCGATCACCGAACTATTTAAAAGTTTTCATTTAACCTACTATGCTAAATGACTTTCTTTGTTTGTATTGTCTACACCAATAAAGCTCTATTTCCATTTCTGTTCTACACTTCCAAGTTTTATTTCATAAAACAAATTTTAAACGTTACGAATCTACGAACCAAAATTCTAACAATTTTTACCTTTCTAAGCGTCGAACCATCTCAACTAAGCAGGAACGGAAAGGAGAAATATTTCTTTTACCTTTCTATCATTCCACATTTTCTTTCTTTCGACTCTATCAAACAAAACATTTAAGCATAAATATTAAATCTCAAATTTGACCGAAACAAAGTGACTCGAAAATACCTTTCGTCACAAAATAACCGACGACCCGAGGAGCTATGTTTGAGTCATTAGTAGAGGTTGGTGCATACCTATAAATAAGGGAAATTAAAAACTTCATATCCTAATAGTTGTATACAAAATTTATTTAAAAGAACTTGAGATTAAATTAAAATCCTCACATGTCCGGTTTTGCACGAAAAATGCCTCGAGAAACAGCCTGCAACAAAGCTCAAGACTCTTAAAATTTCAAAATCATTGAGAAACAGATGCTTAGATGAAAAAAAAAAAAGAGTTGCTTTAGTGAATTGCTTGCCTTCAAACAGAGTTTGTTAACAGATGTAAGCAGTAACAATTTCAAGGACTCCCTAACCTTTATGAGTTGTTCACAAATTTATTGAACGAAAATTGAATATCGAGAGGATTCAAATGGGCAATAATGCTAAAATCATAGTATTGAAATGTAAATCTCATGCTTGAGGGAGAGGGAGATTTACCTCTAAGTCTAGCATTGTCGATGCATTTGCGGCATCGGAAATTGGGTCCATTGTGAAGTTTAATTGACCGGTGGAGTGGGTTTTGTTATAAAACCAATGAGTAGCCCCGGCAGCCAATGCCTCCAAGCCCGCCACGCTGCCGTTCAAAGCTCCTTTGCCCATCGTAACATTAACAACAGTCTCAACTCGAGTCCCGCTGGATCGACATTCTCTAACATCAGGGAATAATATTGAAACGAAAAACCAATGAAAAATAAACCTGGGTTTTCATTGTACCCACCTGGTGTCAGTCAGGCTCAGAATTATTTGCCTACATAGGTCAACAATGTTGCAGCTCCGTCCGAGGCCGTTCGCAGGTGAAGGGTGTGAAGACACGGACGGATGATCTTTCCCATTGCCCGTCACGATTGACCCGTACTGTAATTTTGGGGTCTGGCTCTGGGTCTGGCTAGCTCCTTGTACTGCTAGGATCCATGTCAGCAGAAAACTAAATTGAAACTGCAACAAGTGATGGAGAATTGAAAACCAAGCAAGTTAAAATCAAAGTAGAAAGAGATCATAAAGCGAAATTTATGAAGAAATTGAATTGAGACTTGTTCAAGCCAGCCAGGCTCCTCTCAACAAATCTTTTTCTTTTTCAGAAGATTTTTTAGAAAAATAAAAACCTAAAAATTATCTGAACAAAATAATACAACTTTGATTTCCTTAACCCTTGGCACTCCAATCTTCAATTAAAAGGAAAGAAAACTCGACTGGAAACCGAAAAAGACGAGAAAACCCAGAAAACCAGATTTATATTATTTTATAAGCTTTGGGCTTTCTAAGACCAATTACCTTGATCCAACTTAAACAGTAAAACCCATTTAATTTATTGAGTTTGGGGTATTAACATTTAAAGGTAGTTCTAAAGGATAGGCTCGGACTAGAGGTGCTGCTTTACACGGTGGCGGTACTAAACAGGGCCAAGGCGAATAAGTTTTAGTTGAGAGAAAAGCAGAAACAACCCATTTCCCTCCCCCTCCTCCCTTCCCTTCATTCTCAGTTTTCCATTTCATATCTGCATTTCAGTAGAGAGAAAAGCAGAAGCAACAAACAGGGCAAGGCAGAGGCAGCTTTGCCTTTGACAAAAAAAAAATGCTACTATGAAACTTTCAAAGCAGCAATTCTAAAAAGGAAAGAAAAAAAGATTACCTGAACTCCATGACGATTAGCCCTGGCTGCCATGTTGCCTTTGAAATATAATGTCGCAGATTCTCGTAAAGAAGAGATAAAAGCGAGAATGGGAGATGGAAGAAATTAGGGTTTATGTCATATTTGGAAAAGCCTCCTACTTATAGCCTGTACGCAAGTTCTGGACCCGACTAGTTAGAGGTTTGAACGTCATTCGTTGAATATTTTGAGTTTCTCTAGAACTTTATTTTAGGCTTACACCGTGCAGGAGAGAATCTAGGCGGTACGGCATCGGCACTGTGGAAAATTATAAAAAGTATATTTTTATTATCGTACAAATTATAATTTAATTTTTATCCCTAACAAATTTTCTAACTTCACCTCCACACTGTGGATTTTATTCTTCATTTATGCTTTGGCCTTTTTTTTTTTTTTCAATATCGATATAATGTGGAAGCAAAAAGGTAACTTAATAAATATGATTATTTTTATCAAAATTAGAATTTAATCCCTCGTATTCAACGTTTGACCTTATGATTAAGAAATAAAATGGATAATCACAACGTCACCCCTCATAATTACTGTTGAAATTTTATACTAAAGCAACTTTTTCCATTTATAAAAGTATTTTATTTTATGATTTTGTTGATTAAAATTTTTTATTTCTTACTTAATGTTAAATATATATTTGTTATGAATATCTTATTAAGTGAATGTCCAACATGATCAAGATAAAGTTTTGATGTATTTTAAATTTTAATAGCTATTAGAATTAGATATCTACTTCTTTTATACTTTTTATACCTATAAATAGAGACTCGATTGAGTATTATAATCATTCCATTGATCAATAAAATACATTATTTATTGCTTCTCATATTTTCTTTGTTATTTAGTCTCTCCATCTCTCTTTATTTTATAACACGTTATCAACATGATATTGCTCAAAGTGATGGTTCCTTTTATCGACGATAAAATTTATCCTCCATGATTTCTAATATTTTTAACAACAAAATGTAAAGTTTTAACAGAATTTCTTTTATTTAATGTTTCATATCTAATTATTATTTTCATTCTTCTTTCATTATATATTATCATTGTTTTGATTAACTTATTTTACTTTTTGTTCTTAAGTATGGTGAAAGATTTGATATCGTTATCTATATGAAATCGAGAAATAAGATCCATTCTCAATTGCTTAAGGATGGTCTCTTTTCTTCATTACAAATGATATTTATAATCACTACTTCTCATTCATGGTAATGTAAATCAATTTAATCAAGTTCTTTTGAAAGTTGATTTGATCTCTATTAAAAGATTCAATTTAAGTAATTCACTATCCGTATCTCTATGAATTTATAAAACCCTTCACGCATGCATTTAGTTATTGAGATTTTTATGTGGAGATAAATATTTTTTAATAGAATTGATTGGTTTAATTTTGATTTTGATTAAGATATATGATTATTATGGAATACGAGTAAAAATATTTGTCATGAACTTTGGGACACTCATCCTGTTTGTAATAATTTCATATTATTGTAAAATTTGAAATGAAATTATGTCATAAGAGGTGGAGGTTAGAAAATGTTTATGTTTAAACTTTTATAGTTGTAAAGTTATTTTAATTTCATGGTAAAAAGAATTGCAAAACGCATATTATTTAAAATAAATTAAGCATTCATTAAGGTTATATAATAAAATGATTATATGCTCTGAAGACTTAATATTGCATCAAATTGTAAAAAAAAAAAAAGTTTTTAAGAGCTAATATTTTACTTCCTTGTGATACAAATTTTGTAAAATATAATATTATTTTCAAATCAAGAAGATATATGTTGAATAAGACCTTCATGTGTTTTACATTAAATCATTTATAGAAATTACATGAGATACTCATGTATTTGTATTATATATATTCCCCAAAAGGAATACATTATACTATATGATTGAAATATCTAATGTGCTCCTTACAGTAGCAATATTGTGAAAATGACTTTAAAAGTATTTTGAACGATCTCATATCTTCTAGTGGCTAAGCAAAATAATAAATTATTAATGAAAAACTATGGAATTCTTGCCATTAGTTTTGCTTTATTCCTGAAGTGAATGTAGCAATACATAACAATTATGAAAATGAAAATATAAATATCATGATTGTTATTGTAATTGAGGATGTGGTTGGAGACGTACTAATAATGATTATCAATGTGATTATAATAGTGGTATTTCTAACCACTAGAAAAGAATAATAATGAAAAATAAGAAAATTGTGGTCAAAATATTTGAAGATTTTGGCATATCCTTTGAACTGAATATGGCAAATAATTATTTGCAAATTATATTTCTTTTATTGAGTTAATAATATTATGGACTTCATATTGATGTAGACATTTTCGAAGTAAGTGTCACAATATTGCTTATATGTGAATATAAAATAAAAAGAATGACGATAAAGTTATTAATTGTCAAATTTTATATTTACATTATTAGTATAATTGAAAACATGATTAAGTAAATAAGAAATTTATTGATACAAATACAATTACACTTTGGCGTGACCGGTTAGAGCATCTTGAATTATATATTATGCTAAAATTAATTAAAATTAATATAGACATTTATTAAAGAACCATAAGATTTTTTAATTTAAATAATTCTCATGTATTGTTTGTTCTTAATGAAAATTGATTATTACAAACTCACCGATTAAAGTTGAGATTTAATATTTTACATTTTTGAAATAAATATGGGTCCATTCATCCACCACGTGGATGATTTTAATATTATATGATCTTGGTAGATGCATCTACAAAATAATCACATGCGTTATCAACTCGCAACTTATTGCTTGCGAGATTGCTTATTTAAATGATTAATTTCAGTTTATGCAATTAAAACAACTCATCTGGCTTATGTTGGTGAGTTTATGCCCCAAGCTTTTAATAATTATTGTATGTCAATCGGGATAAAAATTGAACATCTTATAGCTCATATTCACACATAAAATGATATAGCTACATCATTTATCAAATGCCTCCAACTAATAACTAAACCATTACTTATGAGAACAATACTGCATATTTCAAAATGAGATTGTATTGATTTACATGTACGTATCAAGCCAATAAATTATAAATACTCCCCATTAAAATATATTTTTGGTCAAGAGTCAAATATTTCTCATATTACAATTTTTGGTTGTGCGGTACATGTTTTAACTGCTCCACCAAAAGACACAAAGATGGGTCATCATAAGAGATTGAGAAGGTATATTTATATGAGTCTCCTTAAAATATTTTTGAGTTATTAATTTGAGATTTAGTTATGACATGAGTTGTTAGTTTTCCAAACATTAGGGGGAGAGAATAAAAAGTTGGATTAATAAAGTACTTGAAATGAATTATCAATATTTAAGATCCTCGTACAAAGTAATGTGAACCAAAAGTTCAACAAATAATTCATTTTACAAATCAACTGCCAGATTCATTAAATCTGACATACCAACTGAACATGCTTCAATACGAATTGATGTCCTAATAGGACAAATTGTTAGTGTAAAAGAAAGTAATCCATGTTTGAAGCGTGGAAGACCGGTTGGTTCCAAAGATAAAAATCCTCGTAAAAGAAAAGAAGAAAACATTCAAGGTAGTCATATAGTGGAGGCGGAGGAACCTGAAGAGACTCATGACATAACTAATTATAAAACTCAAGAAAAGATTCAGGTACCAAAAAGTGAAAGTGGAAGTGAAAATGATAAAAATAAAGAGATCTCGATAAATTATGTCAATACAAGAAAAAGATGGAATAAAAAAATTTAGTTGTCGACAACAATTTTGCTTATAATATTGCTATTGAAATAATAAGAGAAAATGAGGATCCTGAGTCTAAATCTATTGAGGAATGTAAAAATAGAAAAGATTAACAAAAATGGAAAGATACAATTCAAGTAGAATTAAATTCACTTTCTAAACGTGAAGTTTTTTGACCTGTAGTCCAAACACCTAAAGGTGTAAAGCCGATAGAATATAAATGAGTATTTGTGCAAAAGTGAAGTGAAAAAAAAATGAAGTCATAAGATATAAAGCACAACTTGTAGCACAAGGATTTTCGCAAAAGCCCGACATTGATTGTGAAGAGATATATTATCCTCTAGTGTATGCAATCACATTTAGATTTCTTATTAGTCTAGCAATACGTGAAAAACTTGACATGTATCTAATAGATGTTGTTACAACCTATTTATATGGTACACTTGATAGTGAAATTTGTATGAAAATCCCTGAAGGATTTAGAATCCCAAAAGGATATAGAGTTTCTCAGGAAAATTACTCAATCAATTTAAAGAAAAATTTATATGGATTAAAACAATCTGGACGTATGTGGTACAATCGTCTTAGTGAATACTTGTTAAAAGAAGGTTACAAAAACAATCCAATTTGTCTATGCGTCTTTATAAAAAGGTTTAGATAAGATTTTGTGATAGTTTTTTATGTTGATGATCTAAATATTATTGGAACTCTTGAAGAGCTTCAAAATACAATAAATTGTTTAAAGAAAGAATTTAAGATGAAAGATCTTGGGAAAACAAAGTTTTGTCTTGGCTTACAAATCAAATATTTAAAAGATGGAATTCATGTTCATCAATCAACTTATATGAAAAAGATATTAAAGAAATTTTACATGGAAAAAGCACACCCATTAAGTACTTTGATGGTTGTACTATCATTAGATGTGAATAAATATCAATTTCGTCATTACGAGAATGATGAAGAATTTCTTGGTCCTGAAGTACCATATCTAAGTGTCACAGGGGTATTGATGTATCTTGCAAACAATACAATACCTGATATAACTTTTGTTGTAAACTTGTTAGCAAGATTTAGTTCTTCTCCAACATGTAGACATTGGAATGAAATTAAGCATGTATTTAAATATCTCAGAGGGACCCTTGATATGGGATTATTTTATTCAAATGATTCAAAATCCCTATTAGTTGGTTATACTGATATTGGATGCTTATCAGATTCACATAAAGGTCGATCTCAAACAAGATATTTATTTACATGTGATACTGTCATGTCATGGCGTTCGACAAAGCAAACATTACCTGCCGTTTCTTCAAATTATGCAAAAATAATTACAATGCATGAGGCAAGTCGAGAGTGTATTTTGGCTAAGATTATTGACCCAACATATCCAAAAGATATGTAATTTGCCTTTACAGGAAAATATGTCAACTATCTTAGATGGAGATAATGCAACATGCATAGCTCAATTGAAGGGTGGTTACATCAAAGGTGATAGAACGAAACATATTTTATCAAAATTATTCTTCACCCATGATCTTGAAAAAAAAAGTGATATAAATGTTCAACAATTCGTTCTAGTGATAATTTAGCATATCTTTTTACTAAGGCATTGCCAACTTCAACATTTGAAATACTACTACACAAGATTGGAATATGTAAACTCAAATATGTAATGTAATGTTGCCATTAGGGGAGTCTAAAACAAGTTGTACTCTTTTCCTGTAACAAATGTTTTATCCCATTGGATTTTCCTGGTAAAGAATCTTAATGAGGCAGCTTGTAATAGAATATTGTGTACTCTTTTTTTTTTCATTAAGTTTTTATCCCACAGGGTTTTTCCCAATAAGATTTTAACTAGTCACATTATCTACCAATGGATATCCAAGGGGAAGTGTTAGGAATATCTTATTAAGTGGATGTCCATCATGATCAAGATAAAGTTTTGATATACTTTAAATCCTAATAGCTATTAGAATTAGATTTCTACTTCTTTTATACTTCTTATGCCTATAAATAGAGGTTCTAATGAAGCCTTGTAATCATCCCATTCATCAATAAAATACATTCTCTATTGCTTCCCATATTTTCTTTGTTCTTTAGCCTTTCTATCTCTCTTTATTTATAACAATATTTTTATTTTCATTGCCATTTTTATTGTAAAAAACATATTATTTCAATAAATAATTTTTTGAAAATTAATTTAGATAAAAGTGCCATTGTTTTAGTGAAAGCATACTATTGTTTTTAAATAATCTCATTACAAGTTCTGATAATATCTGCTGCTCTTTTTGAGACAATACTTAGAACTACTCATAACCCCTCCCAACCCATAAATAGGAGGATAATGCGTTTCAACACACTCGAACTCACGTCCTCCTATATTGACAACTATAACATCCTCAAAACCCCCTTGGTAGAAAATAATATGAGATAGATTCTTAGTTAAATAAGAAATAAAAAAATAAATGATAAAGGATAAAGGATGTTAGAGAAAAATGAAATAAGAAATTCAATTAAATAAATTATAATTTGAAATCATATTATTAGAAATAATGAATGAATGAAAAAAATATGATGATGTATTAGTTTAATAATACAACTAAAAGTTTACATTAATGACTAGAGAGACTATTTAACTTCAAATAGAAATTAGTAAGTTAGAATATCCTATACTTGGAATTGGAGGTCATGGAGTGGTGTAGTAAATTATACGTTAGTGGTGTGATGCGAATTAAGTCAAGTGTATAATTGGATTATCGAGTAATGAAATAAAGTACATCAATGTTAGTAGAGGAAGGTATTGGATAATGGAGAAGGTCCAAAAATAAATAGATTATAAAAAAATAAAACATATATTATTATATTGTGAGATAAATTTGAGGTATTGACTAAATTGTGAAAAAGTAAAAAGTGATGGGTCAAAGTGTAAATATTCAAAAATTGAGGGTTAAAGTATAAATTTAAAAGTTAAAAGACTAAAAGTACAAATAACCAAAAGTAGAAAGGACATCAATAGAAATATAAAATTTGACTAGGGCAAAATGATCATTTAGAAAAATAAATAATTTAAAGAAAATTACCAAAACACCATTGGATATATGGATGAATTATGGCCATTAGATTTGCTTAGCCTTGAAGTACAAAATATGGGTCATTGGATTGTAATCATGATGTTGGTGATATTTTAAATAATATGGAGGAAAAAAATATTTCTTTCTTCTACAATTTGTTCTTTGGTTATTAAATTCATTAGTAATAGATCGCCAATGGGGAAGCCCCAGAGTTGCTTTGAGTTTCCACCCTTGCCGCCGCTACCTCCGTGCTTTGAGTTTTAACAATGGGAAGAAAAGAGTTGACATCTGCTTTTGATTAGTTTAGGGGTTTTTTTTATTACGTTTCTGATTTTGAAAAAGTATTAACAATAAAAATAAACTTAAGTTCAAAATGCTTTGTTATGTTATTAGTTAATTAGTAATTTATTCTATTTCATTTTAAAAATTATTTCTAATAATCATTAATTCTATAATAAATTTAAATTGATTAAATAATTTATTCCAACTTTGATTTAATTTTATTTTGAAATTGAAAATTCCAACTTTATTAAAACTTAATAAAAATAATATAAATAAAAATACAAATATCTTCAATCTAAAATAATCCTAATAAAATTAAAAATCTTATACTGAACCCTCTCAATTTGAGAGTTTTGATCATATCGATATTTTTAACACGATATTAAACTCAAACTCACGTCATCTTATATTGACAACAATACTCATACTAATCAAGTTAGACTCAATCAACTTGAATAATTTACTTTTTAATACCCTATTATAGTACATGGATCCATACATCTCGATCAGAAATGAATCAATAGAAGAAAAAAAAGAATCGGAATTGATCAATATATTTCTCGAAACAAACGAAAAGGAAACGAAAGCTGAAACATAAATCATTAATCAACGGGGACTTGCTTAAGAATAAGAAAGAGGAATCTCATGTAAATACCATGGAATATGGTTTGATCCTATTTATGGGGATTCCGTAAATATTCTCATTCCAAAACTAGAAAGTTCGAGACCATTGGGATTTTTTTTTTGGAGATTGGATGCAGTTACTAATTCATGATCTGGCATGTATAGACTTTGAATGTGGGTGTTGTTCTTATTTTACCAGAGGGGTTTGAGTTAGCCCTGCCTGGTTGTATTTCGCCCGAGATGAAAGAAAAGATAGGCAATCTGTCTTTTCAGAACTACCACCCCACTAAGAAAAATATTCTTGTGATAGGTCATGTTCCTGGTAAAAAATATAGTGAAATCATCTTTCCTATTCTTTCCCAAGACCCTACTAGTAATAAGGATGGTCATTTCTTAAAATATCCCATATACGTAGGCGGAAACAGGGGAAAGGGCCAGATTTATCCCAACTGGAACAAAAGTAACAATACTGTTTATAATTCTACGGCAACATGTATAGTAAGCAAAATCATACGAAAAGAAAAAGGGAGGTACAAAATAACCATAACAGATGACTTGGATGGACATCAAGTGGTTGATATTATCTCCCCAGGACCAGAACTTCTTGTTTCAAAGGGTGAATCTATCAAACTTGATCAACCATTAACAATTAATCCTAATGTGGGTGGATTTGGTCAGGGGAATGCAGAAATAGTACTTCAAGACCCACTACGCGTCTAAGGTCTTTTGTTCTTCTTGGCATCTATTGTTTTTGCACAAATCTTTTTGGTTCTTAAAAAGAAACAGTTTGAGAAGGTTCAAGTGTCCAAAATGAATTTCTAGATCTGTGGATTTATCAACATCAAATTTGTAAAAAGGAACAAATTCTTCCTAGCAATTAGGTTAGGTATAATGAAAAAAAGGATGAAAAGTCTTTTGCTTGTTTCTATTCTTTCTCTAGGAATTGCTTTTCTTCAATGAAGTCCAAGAATAAGCTTTTCGAATGATGAAAATACATTTCAATGCACTCGAGCTCACGTCTTCCTACATTTAAAACTCAATCAACTTGAAAGATTTACTTTTTTTTAATACCCTATTACAGTACTTCTTCAATAGCACTTCTTCAACAAAGTGCAAGAAAAAGCTTTCCCAGCGAGTAAAATGGATTCAGCACATTTCAAGACTTACTTCATATCATCTTCCCCAAAACTGACTTCAACAGTAGCGTAGAATCTCAACTCCACCACATTTGAACTCGAATTAGCTGTTCCACAGTGTATCATTTCAGTAAGATCATGTTTGTAAATATATATTATATATATATATATATATACACTGATAATCCAATTTGAAATTGAGCTTGAATTATGTTTAAATTTTAGTTGTTTTATCAAAAAAAAACTAAATCCTTCTATTATTTCAATTTAAAATTTTCAGTCCTACCAACTTCACCTGTGTTTATTTGGGTGGAAAAGTAAAAAACTAGAGAGGAAAAAATGAAAAGTGATAACAAAATAGATAATCTTTATTCATCCTAATACATAAACTTCTGTCTTTCCAAAGTGAAATCATAAGAGGAGAAAATGAAAGATTGTATGTTAGTTCAAAATTGGGTAAATTACATCATTAGTAACTAAATTATGAATAAATTTTCGGTTTGGTCAGTTAACTGAAAAGATATTACCATTTGATCACTAAACTATTTAAAAGCATTCATTTAACTCACTGACTTTTAAAATCGATGCTATATTATTTTCCTTGTTTGTATTGCCTACACCAATAGAAAACTCTCTTTGTTCTCTTTCCATTTCTATTCCACACTTCAGTATTTATTTCATAAAACAATTTTAAACGCTACCAATATAGGCATGCAAAAACCAAAAAAAAAAAAATTTAAAATGAAATAACCAATCACCACATCACAATTCATGATTATTATTAATTTCTTATAACACTATTAAAAAGTAATTTTTCCATACCCATAAGTAAATACAAATATTTAATATGTTTTTAATTATTTTTCTCGTCCATTTTATTGTAAAAAACCCTATTATTTCAATAAAAATTTCAATTCATATCATTCTGGAAACTAATACTGTATTATATTATTTAGATAAAAGTGCCCATGTTTTAATGAAAGCATATAATATTTTGTCCTATTCTGATTTCATAATTTAATCCAGTGTCCCTATGAACTTTTTGTTGTGTTAGTGCAAGACAAAATCCACCTCCACCACATCATCCTATAGGAATATAATATGAAATCTCAGAATCTTTCTTTCTTTCTTTTTAATGTGACCAAATCATTGTTTATGTTTTACTTTGGCTGTACCATCACCAGACTTGCAACTAAAAATGATTTCATTTGTTCACGTAGTTTTATCTAA
Source organism: Gossypium raimondii (assembly GCF_025698545.1). NCBI lineage: Eukaryota > Viridiplantae > Streptophyta > Magnoliopsida > Malvales > Malvaceae > Gossypium > Gossypium raimondii. The sequence continues at coordinate 55,396,597 of NC_068574.1, forward strand.
TTATTTATAAAGTTCGTTAATATTATTGATTAAAATCATATTAATTAGACCTAATCATAATTCTAGACATCCAGCTCGGCTCGAAAACCTGCCCTAAAAAAGTTCGGACAAAAATATAATTCAGAAAATAAACTTGGATAAAAAATGAGACCCATTTTCTAAACGGGTAAAACCTTTTGTCAACTTTTTTTGACCCGACCTAAAAAACACACTACTGTTTCTTGCTGCTATTTTGGTGCCGTTGATTCATTTGTGGGAAAGAGGAACAGTAACTCATTACTGGATGGGCTTTAATTTTTGGCATTTATTATCTCGAGTTGAAAAGGTTATCTTTCGTTATTGAAAAATAGTTGCTCCTAAAAAAGAGTAACTTGGACATGGAAGATAAAAAGAAATACTGGAGCGGATGGAAAAGAATCTAGTGGGAGCTTCCATCTATGAATAAGTGATTTTCACACAATTGTAATTCGAGAATTATGGGGGCGGGGATTTTCTGGCAACATTGATCCATTTCGATGAGAAATGACATGAAGTCCCTTGTACTGTTGCCATTAAGGGATCATTTCCGATGCTCTAGACAAATCCACGACACGAGGGATGTGTAATATCTGATTGAAGCCTCTCCCAACATGGGAGACCCAAGCAAAATGCAGATGCTTCCAATGATGCAGTGACTTCTATGACTCTTCGAACAGTCTCCCGATGAAGCAGCGACTTCTTTAACTCTTCCAACCCATTGTGCGAAGGTCGCTCTGTTTTAGCTCGATATGCTTCCCTATCCTGCACGTAATTAACACATTCACCTTAATCTATTATGAGTATTTGTAACTAAGCTAGAATTTAATTTACACGATAATCCATATGCAAACTGCAACAGGCTTTAGCAGGCAAAACCTGATAAAATCTTACTAAATACATGGTACATCAAAGGCGACCAATTGGGAAGAAGAACAAATTGTCACATTAAACATTAGTATATTAAACTTCAAAAAGAGAACATGGTTTACATTACACTATGAGACAGACTAAAGGAAAACAGTTGCTTTTTAGTATATTAATACTATACTTCCCCATATGAATAGCAGCTAAAGATTATGAAAGGAAACCCTCACAAAACAAGGGGAAACCATGGAGCTCTAATGAAATCCCTTATAGTTGCAAGTAGTAGTCTAAGATGGTTGAATAAACAGAAGGAAAATCAGCTCAAGGTTAGAGCACTGCGATGGTTGTTTTTGGTGCAAAAAAGGTATCCGTATAAGCTTAGAGGAAGGAGTTCCAAATGCTAAGATTAGAACTTTAAAACTTCTAAATACCATCTCCTAAGGATGGCTATCGGAACTAACTGAGCTAAGCTTTGCCTTTGTATAATCAATGGTTATCAGTTCGATACTTAGCTTGCTTTGTTACTATAAAATTGTATCCATGTGGTCAAGCTAACTCTTCACAGAGTTGATTACGTAAAGGAAGAACAAAGGGAAGAGAGGAAAATAAAAAGGAACCCTAAAAAATTGATGCACGAAAGTGGAATTATCAGAAATAGTACCCGAGATCTGCTGGAAGTCTGAAACCACCTATGCGAACACGCTTCAATGAATGAATCTGGAAAAAGCATCAATAGCTTTAGAAACCATTTTAATAAGTAATTAAGTTAAAGACAGAATTGAAGAAACAAATGAAGTAGCCAGAGAAACTTGAATGAAATATATCAAATATAATTTGTTAAAAATATCATGCCAAAGCATCATTAATTTCATAATACGAACTACATTCTCGTGAAACGATTTTACGTTCTTGTTATGGCCAGCACAAAAAGTAGGCCAATTTTTATTACATGAGTGAATGTCTTGTAAGAGAAACTGACCTCAAGCCCAGCATTTTTCACAAGTTCACGGACTTCATGATTCCTTCCTTCATGAACCTGCAAATCCAGTTTCAGCACAAGGGGGAAAATTAGCAAAATAAGTCCACCAATCAATGCTTCTTTGAATACTAGACATTTTACTACATAGAATCCAAGATCAAAATCATTTAAATTATCTAAAGTTACAAACTAATTTAAATTCATCAAATACTGGCATTTTCAAAACCGCATGTTGAGAAAATCAGTACCACAATACGAATGCGAGGTCTAGACAAATCTGGCTGCGTTGGGAGTAATTCCACAGAATCAGGGACACAAAGAACACCTTCAATTTCTGTCCCTTCGCTGATGGCAATTAAGTGCCGCTTCCTTACTTCACCATCAATTGTTGCAATGTATCTGTTCTTACATTGTGGCAAGGAATAGAGCATAAGTCAATATATATATATATGCATGCATGTGTGTGAGAATGACAATACCAAAAGCAGAAGGCATTTAAAATATCAAGCCACTGCTGTTCAATTTTAGACACAACCATCTTTAGAGACATAGTATCCAATGTAACTAATCCTGACAATAATATCAAACTTCAAACTAGAGGAACCACTCTTTCACGACAGTTATGATCATAATCCCCATCACAAAAAGAGAATAAATTATGGAGAACCTTACTCTTTAGTTAAGTTTGATGAAGGATGCGAAAGCTTTTGAGCAAAATCTCCTAAAACAGACAACAAATTGAAAAGGTGAAATGGCTTCAGATGTTTGCTTAAAATTTTATGGTAGGTAAGATTCAGTAATCAAGCTTAAGGGTGGCAATATATGCTGCAAAATGCTTACCATCATTGGTCACAATAATTAAGCCAGTGGTAGCAACATCAAGTCGGCCAACAGTGAATAATCGTGGCTTGGGAGATCCTGGATTTATTTTGTCCTGGAAAAGTAAACTTCTTTATAAGTTTGTAGACTAAACGAATAAATAAAACATACGATATGAATTTATTTAAAGCACATGAAATCGACAAGAGTGAATCTTCTAAGCATTCAGAATTGAAGCTCTAAATAAAATTGACCAGCAGAAACCATGCTTTTAAACTTGCAATGTCTACGTACCCATGCCTTTAAATAATCCTCAAACAGATCCAGGACAGATCTGAACTCTTTTTCCCCAGATGAGCAAATATACCTGCAATAACACGATTGCATTAGATAGAGATTCAATTGAAGCACATAATCTGAAAAGCCACTAAAAGCAGATTGTGGTTCAGTAAAGGAGACGAACCCTTTAGGCTTGTTTAGGGCAAGATACACCTTTGGTGGCAGTTTTTTAGGAAGGCGGTTTCCATTGACATAAATAATATCCTTTCCAGGATCAACTCGAGTCTGCAAATTATCACATAAAAACAGTATATAACTCGAATGCTCAACAGGTTCACATAGATGGTAAAGAAGTGGTGAGAAAGAAAAGCATTTTGTCAAAAGCAATCAACTTTATCAACAAATTGATTGAGAGTCATATGAACAATAAACTTACCTGAGGAGCATTGCACACCGTGCCATTAACAGTCACCTTGCCATTAAAAATAAGCTCTTCACTTCCACGCCTTGATGCCACTAGTAACACAACCATTAAAAACCAACATAGATATATGTCAACACACAATGCACATCTACATAGAACTATATACATATTCACTGATAGTGGAGTCGGAAACTAAAAATCAATTAAAAATAAAAATATTAAGACTCTACCATTAATGTGTAGAATATGAATTCAACAAGTGATAAATTTAGTACCTATTACACAAAAATATTCAATATTATAGTAGAAAAGTAATACTAAATTAACACATTTAATTAAACAGGCAAGTGAAAACCATTCAAATTACAAAATCACTTTTTTTTTTTCAAGTTTTAGAACTCCACCCGCTGTTTAGAATACCAGTATTGCAAGCAATAGTAAGTTTGGTTGCTACATAAAATACCCAGTATGTTAAAGAATATCAGCTCTTAAGTAATTGAAACAAGCAAATTTATTTTCAATTTTCAATATTCAATGAATACCCAATATTGCAAATGAAATTAAAAGTAAAAATCAAAGGGAATTTACCTCCAGCAGCAGCAAGGACTTTACTTAACCTTTGAGGAGGTTCTCTAAAATGTTCATTATAAAATCTTCTAGCTGCCTTGGAAAGCTTGGGAGGCGGCGCCGGCGGCTCGATACCGGCATTTCCCACGGCTGAAATCTCCTTTTTCTTCTTCGCCGCCTTGTCGACCTTCTTTTTGGGCTTTTGTGTTTTAGCTTCAGCAAGGGCTTTCATGAAATGATCAGGGGGGTGAGCTTGGAGCTTGAGGTTACCGTCCTCGCCGCGGACGATCCATGGGATGAAAAACTGGCCATTTTGAGGGGAGTCGGAGTCGAGAACGCCGTCGGATTTGAGGTTGGGTGGGGGTTTAGGCTTGGGGCTTGGAGGGGCAAATGTGATGTTGAATTCTAAAGAAGAGGAGGTGATTGGAGGGAGGCCGCGGAAAGGGCGGCGGAAAGGAGGGGCCAAAAGGGACGGCTTGGCAAGGCCGAGGAGGGATAGGGTGGTTGAGATGTGGTGGAGGGATGACAGTGCCGCCATTTTTACTTGCTTGGCTTACCTTGGCTCCTGCTGCCTACTGGCTAAGTTCACTGTGGATTTTCTTTTTACGTTTTGGATATTTTTCTTTTATTTAAATTTTGAAAATTAAATTACTTAAATAAGTTTTGGTAATTTAATATTTTTTATACAATATTTAACTAGGCATAACATATTTATGGCTTTTAATAATTTTCAAAAAATTTTTAATTAAGTAACTTAAGCAACTATTTAAAATAAACCTTAAAATGGATAAGTAGATAAATTTAAAATATTTTATGTGAAATATGTTGATTTATGTAATTTCTTTTCCTTGTGTCACCTAATTCTTACTAAAAATTTTATTATATGTGAGTCAGTGAGTACGTTTGAAAATTATAAAATTAAAATGTATATATATATTTAAAAATAATATATAATAAATAATAACAATTTAAAATTAATTATAATATCTAAAATAAATTAAATTATAATTAAAACGAAATACTAATATACACCATTAATAAAAATAATAATACTAATAGACCTCTAAATTCCCATGGTAAATACTTTTTAAAAATCAATATAAATAAATATTGTTGAATTCTTTCCGATAGTAAGCTAGGTTTGAGGGACAATGTATGTAGAGGTATTCATGGATCAAATTGAGTTGGGTCTAAATATAATATTAATATAATTTATATTTGTTTAAGTCCGACTTAAAATATGAGTCTAAAATTTTGTCTAAGTTCATTCATATTTGTAAAAAAAACTAATCCATATTATTTTGAATTTAATATTTAATTATTTTATATATTTTTTATTTATTGAATTTTTTATATAATCATCTTAACATTATTTTAATATTTATATTAAAATAGTATTATTTATTTAGTATAAATTTTTTTAAAGTGTTATAATTACATAATATATAAAAATAACATAATATAAAGTATTATAAGGCATTGCTTTTAGAGGATAAATATTAATTTCTTCTATTATTTTTTTGCCCAATTATCTAAGCACTAAAATGCATCACTTTCGCTTTGAGGCGACTTGATTTTTGGAGGATACTTGTGGAACAGAGGTAAACTAGTTCGGGCACTATTCCTACGAGACTTTAGGCCAGTTCTTCATTGCTTTTGAGAAGTGCTTTTGAGAAGTGCTTTTCAGAAGTGATTTTGAGAAGTGCTTTTGAGAAGTGATTTTGAGAAATTTAAGTGTTTGGCATTGCTGTCAAAAAGTGCTTTTGAAGAATAAAATGTCCATTTTAGACATGAGATTATAAAGTAACAAATATGTATTTAAATAATGTTCAAATTAGTTAATATTATTATATTTTAGCAAAAATATAAAAAAATAATTTATTATAACTTATTGTTAATATTTTAATATATAATATTAATTTTAAATATTTCTAAGTAATTAATATTAATTATTTATAAAATTTAATTAGAATATATAAACTATATTTAAATATTTAAATATAAAAATTAAATATTTGTAATTAGATATTGACACGATTGTATTATTATAAAATTATATTATATTTTAATTAATTAAACACCTATCAATTTCGTTCCAACTGTCATTGTATTGTAATGTTATAATGTTTTTGTTCTAATATATGACAATGCACATTGTTTGTCATATTTTGTTCGATTTAATGCACACTACTATTTTAGTGTAATGTTTGCCAATAATTGTTTCAAAATGGTATGAACTTTGGACCAAAAGAAAAAAAAAGTTATATAAACAACAATTCAATAGAAAGCCGACAAAATTAATTAAAGTTGGTTCGATTCGGTTAATTATTTTAACAGAAAAAAGCTCAATTCAACTAACGGTTTAGTTAATTATAGTTCAATTAACAATGGATCGAACTAACTATTTCATCACCACTTAGATTGAATGTTTGAGAATATAAAACAAAATACTTAGAATTATAAAAGCAAACATAGTTTCAATTGAACAGTTTAGCGTGTATTGCATTTCATTTAAAGGTTCAGCTAAAATCTTTAAACAGAATGAGACCTATCGTAATAAAACTAGTACATACCATGATGTAAAAAAGTACAAGAGAATCAGAAGAGCAAATTTCAGTCCACTCAGATGTTGAACAAATTTCAGTCCCTTCTGATTAGGCTTTCCGACAATCCTTGCAGTGATTGTCTGCCCAACTTTGAAGTTCCCAAACGGCTTTTCAAGAACATTATTGTCATTTACCTGCCAATGAGACAATTTAAAATTAAACATGCCTTTTATATAAACATGCATTAAAGGTTATTACATAAATAAGTAGTAACAATAATACTGAAACTTATATTTCACCTCTGTTATATGAACCCGTCCACAGAAACCAATTCCAAATTTCAATCTCAACTCAAGGGGCATTATTTCAGTAACCTATGGAGCATTTAGCACAAGTATTCAATAGATGTATTTGAATCAAACAAGCACAAAAAAGGGAAAAACAAAGTTCTAAAAGATCAAACACTAATTTTTCACAACCAATGATCCCACATTACAACTAGACTTCTTTTTGGCCCGTTTTAAACTGGATGTCTCAGTGACCTCACCAATCGAATTAAGGAGCAAAAGCAACCTTCCTAACATTTCAGGACTTGGAAGAGCCATAACAGTTGCAATAACCCTGCATCAATCATTTCGAGTGCATTTAAGCTTGATAGGCATTAGTAACACATCCACAACAAGCATTCAAGAACACTACAGGACTTGAAAAGAAACCAAACAAAATGAAAATGACACCTTATCCATAAGACAAAAATGGAGCTGCTATTGAAGCAATTAAACAATGGAGGATATTAACTCCAAACACCAATTACAACGTTGTAAAGATTACTGCAGCCAATTTACATATACAAATAAGCGAAAAATAAGCAAAAAGGATTGGTCACTAAAATCAACCTCACCTCTGCCCATTCACAAATTGTTTCTGGGAAGCTTCTGTGTATTGTAATCTGCTATTGATAGGCATACCCTATGGCATGGTTATACTCAGGAATTGCAATAACCTAATAAAACATTAAAAGAGTTCAGAATTTATGAGACAATTGCAGTAAGCTGACAACAAATTGAACAGCATTGCCTACATACCAAGTAATGTTCTTTCACAATCTCCACAACAGCATTTTATACTATTTAAGCATTTTATACTATCATCATAACATAACAAAATTTTATATTCAAGATGATCATAAATTCTAGTTAAACACAACCGGCATGAAAGCCTTAAGATTAGATGTTTTTTTCATATCAAATTTCTCAACTTATCACAGGGCAAATTTAAAGAAAATAGCCTATAAAACATGAATTACGCATCTAAATTGCACAGACATAAACTAAAAGCTGGTGAGTCGCACAACATAGTTTCAAACACTACTAAAACAGAGCAAAGTTAAAGACAATAGCATAAAAACATAAAATCCCCATCTAAATTCAACAGATAAACTATAAATGATGCAACATAGATTCCGATACTAAAAAAGACCCTAGGACTCTAACAAGAAATTCAAGCATATAATGAAAACGATGTTTCTTAAGCATCAAATTACTTCATAAATAGAGAATCATCAAATGGATATCACTAAGCATTTTTACCTCATTGATGGCAAGGACTTGCCCATTGCTCTTCTTAACCTTCTTCAGCTTTCTCAAGAAGTACCTGATGAATATTCAAGAACAAACACTCAAATCAACAACTTCAATAAAATGGCGATTAAATTAACCCCCCCCCCCCAAAAAAAAAAGATTCACAGATAGAAATGAAAATAATCACTAACCAGAACTTGGATTTGGCCCGAACCTCATTGATGGCCCAGAGCTTCATCCTGTAAATCTTAGGGTGCTCATCGTTCTCCGTTGGAAGAGCCTTCCCAACAACCTGGTACTGGTGAAACTGCAACCATAAACAAAACCAATATAAAAATTCTTTTTTTTTTCTTTGTGGCATTAATTCAAACAGCTTAAAAGCATTACTCCTCTATTTGGTAGCTAAGAAAATGAAGCTCTTTTATCCCATAGTTTACTACTAAATTTCAAAGAAATGAAAACCCAAACATTCTAATGGATCAAAACCCATTAATAACACCGCAAAATGGAAACTAAATTTCAGCATAAAATTTTTAAAAAAATGAGGAGAAATCGTAGAAAATCGAAGTAAAAAAGGTAAGGAAATTGAGAACCAAAGAACCAGCAAAGGGCAGAGGGTAGGGAAATTGAAAATCAATCCCAGACAAACAAAAATATACAGAAGAAGAGAAGAAGAGAAGAAAAAAATAAACTCACCGGTAGAGGGCAGAACCAGCAAAGGGCAGAACAAAGAATCAGCAGAAGGCAGAGATGAGGGCAAAGAAGCAGCAGAGAGCAGAGATAAGGGCGTTCGTTTGTGGCTAAAAAAGTAAATGAACCAGCCAAAAGCACTTCTTGGCTGAAAAGCTAAAAATTTTCACTTCTCCGTCTGCCCAAAAGCACTTCTCAGCTTCTGAGAATTTGCTTCGAAACGAAGGTCGTTCTTCATTGCTTTTCAAAGAAAATCACTTTTTCAAGGAAAAGTCCGTCTGTTAAGCAATGAAGAACGCAGCCTTTGTAAGGTTGAGAAGGGGTTGGATAAGTGGTTTTCACAAGTTAAACATGAAAGATCCATGCCTAGAAAGGATCTTGAGAGGCAGCTCCAAATGTTAAATGAGTTGACTCCATTTGATGAAGTTTTGAGAGACAATGTTGATACAAAGTTAGCTCTTCATTTGGAGGCCGATAAAGGGGAGTAAAGAGTTAGAGCAAACAGGCTGAAAAATGGGGCTTCGGTAAAAAAATAAAAAAATAACATCCGTTTAGAAAATGGGTTGGGCGTCAAGTAAATTTTTTTGGTTCGAGCTCGGCTTGATTTTGTAAAAAAAATTTGTTTTTTGTTGTTATTTTCTTTTTTCTTTTTTACTGTTTTGTTGTTGTTCTCTTTTCATTTTTTCACTATTTTGCTATTATTTTATTACTATTTTGTTTTTATTTTTTTGGATGCTGTATAACTCTTGTTTTATTGTTAATTTTGTTACTATTTTAGAGGCATTTGTTTATTGAGCTACATTGTCTTAGTGTTATTTAAATATACATATTTTTAATTTATTTTTCATTTGTTGGGAAACATTTATTTTAATTTTTAGTATTTTTATATTATATTTTTTAAAAAATATATAAAAAATTAATATAGTAGGCTTGATTGGACCAAGTCTAGATTTTAACATTTTTATCTAGGTCGGACTTGAGTAAAATTTTAGACCCAATTTTTGGACTAAGTTCAAGCCTAATAAACGGGCCTAAGATTTTGGTTGGATCCGACCCGACCATTACCACATCTATATGGAAGTTAGCTGGACTATGAGACTAGATTTCTTTGGAAGTCGAAAGTTTGTGTTTTCGACTCGCTCCTATCATCATCGTCAAAAGATAAAGCCGAGATAAGAAGAGTAAGTGGCTTTAAGAATATAGACATAATGTGTAGATAATTGGGATGACTATACTTAACATTTGGACTGCTCAAATATTGTTCAGTATGCGATGATTATTGATTGTTCATGTAGTCATATTGGTGTCTTAGATTACTCGATCAGCTTAGTGACTAGTTTGTTCATCTTATAAGTTTGGTTGTTCAAAATCTTTGTTAATAAGATTGTCGGGTCTTGACTTGAGCTTTTAGTCGACAATTGAATAAATTAAATGCTTAAAATCGCTTATAGGTATTGAGCCATGATTTAATTTATAAATTAGTTTTGGTATTTTGTAAATTTTTTCTATCTGTGTTGAATATGATAGGTTGGTGGTAGAGAAAAGAGATAATTTTTTTTTTTTTAATTTTGTTGAAAGATTGGAGTTAATTAACCTGGAGATCAAAGTCCAAAAATTGTGTGATAAATATTGTGAAATCAAAAGTCATACTCCAAACTTTAGGGATTAAAATTTTGAAGACTTGGGAAAGATTGTAAACAAAATTTCAATTTCCTCCACCAGTCAATGCATGAATTTATTGACTATTATTTCTTTTGCAACAGTTCCAATGGTTGGTCTCCACTCTTCACAATTGTTCATTTCCACAATGATTTGTGTGGTTACATTAGCCCTTCTTGGTCTTTCGACTTTATTTATATTTTTCCATGGAAATTTAGGTTAGACTTGTTAGAAGTCGAATTTTATTCTGTATTTTCAAAAAAATGAATAAAAATATCAGAAAAAATGGGGCTGTGAGCATAAATATTTTGCTAAATTGCATCTCAAGCAATTCAAAGATTCCAAGTAAATATCTGCATCTCTCAGAACAAATCATTATTTTACCAAAAAAGAGAAACATAATAGTGGATAACCTTGTACCTCATGCTAATGCGAGTTTACAACATGAAAACCTCTAAACTTTATCAAGCTTCATATATTTTAATATACCCCTTTGTTTGAACATGGTGATTCCCTGCAAGTCCTCCCAATGCCAAGGCTGATCGAGAAATATGAGAGTCGACGTTCACTGCCCTTTTCGAACATCCTGATGTCTGGTTATATAAACCCCTCGTATATCAATCATGCACGACCTGTTTGAAACACCGAATTATATTAGCATGAATCTCATAAAGAACTTAAAGAAACCGCGTCTTCCTTCACTTCAAGTTGTTGGAGGAGTTCCAAGATACTTCCAGCTTTTCTTTTTGCTCTGTCGGTGCCAGTTTCAGACAGGTCCTTTAATGCCTCCTCTGCACCGAAATCCTTGGCTATTTTTAATTGTTCTAAGTTACTGGTGCAAAGTGACCAGAGTACGGCGGCGGCATTCTCCCGGTTACGTGGAGAACCAGTCCGTATGACTTCTAGTAAAACAGGAATTGGGTCAGCCTGACCGATTGCCGCCCTCCCTTCGTGATGGCTTGCAAGAATGGCAAGAATTGCCAATGCTTCATCCACCATCCCACCTCCAGCATCCTTCAACAGTCTCATCAATGGCGGCACAATACCAGCCCTAACAGCCCTTGCCTTGTTTCCTTGGTAGATTGAAAGATTGAAAATGGCAGTAGCGGCATCTTTCTTTCCTCTTGGAGACCCTTCACAAAGCAGCTTTATAAGGGCAGGAATAGCCCCGGCAGCACCTATCGCTACCTTGTTCTCATCTATAACGGATAAGCTGAAAAGGGTAGCGGCAGCATTTTCTCTAGCTTCCATGCTGCCATTTTTCAACACATCAACTATATCGGGTATAGCTCCTGCGTTAACGATGGTTCCCTTGTTACTGTCATTAATGGAAAGGTTGAGAAGAGCAGTCACAGCATGCTCCTGGGTTCGAGGATCTGTGCAAGACAATAACTCGACAAGAAGTGGTATGGCTCCTGCCTCAGCAATACAAACCCTATTATCCGCATTTCTTTTTGCCAATAACCGGAGTTCACCAGCAGCTGCTCTTTGTTGTTCTGAATTTCCATTTGCCAGTTTTTCCAATAAAGCGATGATAGCAGTACGATCACAATCCGAGGCACTGCTACCGGCTTTTCTGCTTCTACAAGTCCCTTGTTTCTTAGGCAGCTCAACACCATTGCTCTCGCACCACAAAGCTATGAGACTTTTTAGGACGTAGTTTGGCGTAAGGGCAGTGTGCAATAGTGTCTGCTGTGTTTTCGGACACGTCTTGTGCCCAGCATCCAACCATTTCTGAATACAGGATCTTTCATATGTCTGTAAAAGAAAGCAAAATACTTCAGAATATCGAACCAACAAGATTAGAATATCTGAGTGTTTATTGTTTAATCATAAAAAAGAAAAAGAAGTTATGGGTGCATTTTGTCAATTAACCTGTCCAGTGGAGACAATTACAGGGTCTTTCATCAACTCAAGAGATATTGGACACCGGAAATCATCTGGGATAACAGGTGACCTGTGTTTCATCAAGCCCTTTTCGCCCTCAGAGGTGTCAGCTTCAGGATTTTCAGTCAGGACAAAATCTTTAAGCTTCTTGAGCAGTGATGCTATCTCCTCAATGCGCTCTCCTGTATCTTCACCACTTGTAATAACCAGTTCGTGGAGAGCAACCGACTCTTTCGTTAGATCATTGATTGTCCTTAGCTGCAACTTATCTGAAAGCCTTTTGAGAATTGCAGGGTCGGGATCTTTTTCTTTCTGCACTATCGATAAATCATGTTCTAGTTGTAAATCTGGTGACTCCGGTCTTCCTTTTGCTCTTCTGAATTGTGCATGAACAAGTTCAATCTGATAAGAAAGAGAACAGGTCAGACAAGTTATCAAAGTCCCATATTATCAATCTATTATATGCATTTGCCAAGTCTTTCCCCTCTCTTTGTATGCAAAAGTTCAATGAGACGAATACCAAGAACGAGTCATTCAAGCCACCAATCATTTGGGAACAATTCAAACAAAAGAAATAGTACCAGTTCTAGTAAGTTTTTTTGCAGAAAAGTACCTGTTCCCGGACTTCTTCCGATATATCAAGTTTATCATAAGGGATTTCGCTCAAAGCTGCTTCAATGGTTTCCGTCATTTGCTGGAACTTATACGCTACCTGATCCTTTTGCAGGGCCTGCGAAAAGTAATGCAGAACTCAACTTAATGAATAATTACTACATGAACATAAAGGTATTTGCGAAATATAACGAGGATAGTTAGCAGCAAAAATGATCGTTTGAAAGAGCCAAAAAGGTCAAGCTTATTTCTACAGATCTTGAAGAAAAAAGATGAGCATATGGCACTGTAAAACTCGGGGCCCTTTACAAGTTTACATATAGACTAAATAGGTGCTGAAAAGAATGAAAACGAGGACCGGTTTCATTTTATTCAGCTCCAAGGTAAACAGATTTGACACTTCCATTGATAACCTCAAAAATAAGTTTCCGGAACTGATAAAGTTCATCAGAAACTAAACACTCGAAAGGCCAAAACTCGTACACTCAGATTCATTGATAGAACCTACACCAAACACCAATGCCGAAAACACAAGCTTTGAAGAAATCTCATTGTGTATAACATTTTTTATCACATAATATAACCCAGGGAATTATAATATCCAATCTACAGACCTTATTAAATTAAAAAGAAAATGAAAGAAAATGCAGGAAATCAATGATAAGATGGTTCTAACTTTCTCATTTTGAAGGAAACATCAATATAGAAGATTAACAATTATGCTGTAAGATTTCCAATATAACTTTATGATGATAGAATTATATTTTGTAATTGATCTCTTAATTGGGTGATTGGAAGAACTCATTTTAGTTCCTAGAAATATATATATATATATATATATATATATATGTGTGTGTGATAAGTTTTAATCTTCCATTAGATATGATAATTGATAAGAGATTTTTCTTGCTCCTCCAAATTTCTTAGAAATAATAGCAATAACATGAATTCCCAACACAATCAATTTTACATGATTCAGAATATCAGCTCTTTCTTTTTTTTCCACCTAACACTAAATTTTCTGAGCAACCAAACAAAAAGTTCTGACTTTTTTTTTCTCTTCAACCAACATCACATGGCACCAAAAACAGACCGAAAGTTTTCCCCTTTTTTCCATTTACTTTTTTCCAACAACCAGACAGAGAATTAACAACGAAAAAGGAAATTAAAAAAAAATTACCTGATACAACTTGCTTCCTTCATTAATCGATTGAAGAAGCTTTTTAGTAGAATCCAAAGCAGATTTCAGTAGCTCAAACCCTTTAATCTCTTCAATTTTCACCATCGACTCCTCATTTCCGTCTCTCAATTCTTCAAACAAAGGGCTCAACAACTTGATTCTACGAACCAAAGTCCCATGCATTTTTTTACACGAGTTTCTACACTCTGGTAAACCAGATATCTCCTTCACCAACTCAGCTAGTTGACTCAGCAATTGGCCCTTCGAATCACCTGTGAGTCCCATGATCATTCAAACACAGCAATATTTCTTTCTTTTTTTTTTCAAAGAATTCCCAAATTAAAGGGAAAGTTTTGATCTTTTGGGGAAAATAAAAGGTACCAAGAATAAGGAATTCAGTTAAATGAGATGGGTAATTTTGGGATTCAAGAAAGGGAAGCCATGGAAGCTGGGAAATTGAAGCTGGTTCTTGTTAGAACAAAGAAAAAGGGAAATTTTGAGAGAGGTTTAATAATGAGGGGGAAATTAAAGAATGTTATTCTTTTTTCTTTTTTAAATATAATTGTGACAATTGACCAAATATATATGTAATTGTGACAAGGATTGGTTTCAATTAATTGAGAATGAGAATAATTAAATATTTATATACTTGGTCTAACTCTTTAATTTTTCTTGAGTAGTTAAGAAAGGTTAACAAGATGAGACCATTTTACAAAATCATAATTATTGTTTTTGGAAGAAAAAATAAATGCAAATTAAATTATTAAATTTTTTAATTATTGATAATCATTTTCAACCTATAAATAAAAATAATAATACATTTCAACCGAATCAAATTTATATCTATTTATATTAACAACAATGTCTACGCGACGAAAGTGGGGATTAATTATAGATAAAATGGAAAAGGTCTTTAGGAAAAATATATTTAATAATCATGCTAATTAATTATTTTATTCTAAAATTTGTATTTTAATTAGATTAATGTCAGCGTCAAATCAACTAAGTCAAAAGCATTTTACGTCAAAACTCACTCAACAAGAAATTATTGTTTTAATATAATCAATATTCTAAAATGGAAGACGAAAATATTTATTATAATAATTCAATTAAAATATCTTTGATTATAAATTGACATTTTCAATAACTTCTAACTTATAAATAGATACAAGTTTTTTTATTTAAATATTTTAAGCTTTTGATATATGAAATTTAAGTATATAAATAAAGGATAATTATTTGATTCATTAACGGAGAAAATTTTGTCACAAGTTTTATTTATTTTTTAAAATTAGGATAAATTTTAAAATTGTACATGAACTATGTTTTAATACGTAATTGTATACATGAACTTGGTTTTGTATAATTTTATACATAAAATTTTGATTTGGTCTAATTTTGTAAATTATTAACACAACTATTGATATAACATCATTTTATATTTATATATTACATACATAAATAATTATATTTATCCAATATAAAAATAAATTGATGTATTTATTTCTTTAAATGTGCATAATTAAATCAAAATTAAAGTTTCGAGTATATAATTGAACCACAACTAGAGTTTCACGTGTATAATTATATTAAATTAAAATTCATGTATACAATTACACATTAAATCAAAGTTCATGTATAATTTTGAGATTTACCCGCCTTCAACATTGATTTTTTTGTCAATTTAACTTTTTTTATAAAAAGAGTTAAATCTTTTCAATTAAAATGCTTACTAAAACATTATTTTTAACGATGTTGGTGTGACAATCTGCATGGAAGTTTACGTGTATTTCATATTGATATGTCGTTATTTGTCTTGTATGACATGTTAACAAATAATTTAAAGTTTATAAAAATCAAAATAAAATAAATAAAATAAAAAGTTCATACAAATTTCATGGATTGTCATGCATGATATTATGTCAATATGTTCATTAAAAAAATAACAATTCAACTATTTTTAAAAGGTTGATAGTAAACACGACTTTTGAAAAAAGTTAAAGATTAAATTTAACTTAAAAAATAAAAATAAAAATAAAAATTATATGTAAAAGTTTCAACCGTTAATGTATGAAATAATAATTTGTCCGAATAATAATGAGTTGGCTTAGGCCCTTTGCCATTTCTTTACAACTACAAATAAGTTGTCGGCTACCGTGTCAGCCGACGGTCGAGATTTAATGATAAAAGCCTCGGCTTCCAGCGGCTACATATCAAGTCAAAGTTCCATGTTGGCTAGAGTTAGAAATAGACTTCTTTCTCTCCATTTTAAACTTAAAAATCACATGTCTAATTGCTTCTTCCTTTTTTCTTATTTCAATTTAAATTTGAGATTCTAAGAATTAGTTGAATATTTTAAAAAACTTCTTTTATCTCTCAATTTAAACGTGATAATTGAATTATTAAAGTTAAAATTTTAATTATTTTAAATATTTAATTAATTCCATTTTATAAATGGGTGAATATTTGATACGCTACTAGTGTATTTTTTATTATTCTATAAGTAGCTTTGAAAAATTAACATCTATTTTTTAAAATATTTTATTATACTTTTATATAATACTTGTCAATCATTTGATCCTACTTGTAGAATCTAAAATACATATTTAAACACTATTTCACCGATAATTTTTTATCACATCGAGAATGAATTTTAAAAATTTAACCATAAAAAGTAAACATATGACAAGTTTATTCGAATGGAGGAATGTAATAATTTAAAATGGTATAATATATATAAGAAATGTAGATACTTGAATATGTATTTGTACTTGAAATTATGTTGTATTCAGTACTTAAATTATATTTGTACTGTAAAAGTTTCTTCTTTAAAAACAAATTGGGTTAAAAGAATCAAACATAGATATAGGCTGATTGGTCAATTTATGTATTTAAACATCTATTAGTGACACATGATAATTTCTTAACCTCACTTATAAAATAAAAAAAAATTCACCATCTATATATCAAATAATTATCCAACAAAAATATTTCATTTGGTTTAATGCTATGATGTTTTAAATACATTTTCTAAACTATTCTTAACCCTTAAGCTTCTAATTAATTATCCAATATTAGGACGGGACGGAGAGCCAATATTGTTCTTGTGGTGGATAATGTAAGAAGTGGGCTTTCTTACGAAGAGCTATGGAGAAAGATGGAGAATAAAAGAAGCTCGAGGGGAGAAACCCTCCTGCTGTTTCCTTGTCCTCTATTTATCCATAGGCTTTGGTCATGTTAGTTTAATACATTTAAACTATCATAGGGTTATAGGGGATCTGACTTGTATGCCTCTTGATAAGACTTAATAATGTTTTATACGTATAACAATTGCCCCTTAGTCGAGGAAAAGTTATAAAGTGACATTTATTTGAGATAAAAGCTTGGGCGGTGTATGTTTTATAACTTTGTCAAATTTAGCCAAGTGCTTTAAGAGGCTAGAAGCAATCATTCTATGAAACTTAGTGAGCAATTTCCTTTTAGGGTGTTTGCTTTATAACTTTATAAAATTTAGCTAAGTGTCTTATGAGGTTAGAAGTGATTCTTTTATTAAACTTAGCGAGCAATTTCGTGTCGAGGTGTCTACTTTAAAACTTTGTAAAATGTAGCTAAGTGTCTTAAAAGGCTAGCAACTTTTCTGCTATTGAACTTAGCGAGCCTGAAAGGCATTGCCAAGCCTGAAAAGGCAATTTTGAGTCTTGAAAAGTCTATAAGCTTTTGTTGGAGTGTGCTTGAGAGGCTAGAATGTGTTCGCTCATTTATCGGCAAGGTACACATGGCATGACATTTATTCTTACGCGAATTGAAAAATAATAATATTTTTTTACAATAAAATATATATATATTACTTTTCATCGTAGTGTGCCTGAAATGGCTAGGATGTGCTCACTCATCTACCGACGAGGTATATACAACATGATATTTATTCTTTCATGACCCAAAAAAATATCAATATTTTTTACAATAAAATATATATTTTACCTCTCATTGGAGTGTACCTGAAAAGGCTAGGATGTGTTTACTCATTTATTGGAGAGGTATACACATTTATTCCTATGTGACTTGGAAAAATATCAATATTTTTTTACAATAAACTATATATTTACCTCTTCTTGAGGTGTGCCTAAAAAGATTAGGATGTGCTCACTCATTTAATATATATTATAATAAATTATGGAATCTTTTAAGTATTTCACTCGTCAATAAATTAAAGTATCACTCGTCACAATAAGTGAGAAATTTGTGGAATTATGAATACAGTCAATTTACCTTATTTGAATGTTGTTTAATTTTATAACATGTAAGTAATATAAATTTAAAGTTGTAAAATGTAAGAAGTTTCTTAAATATACAATCAAATAAATTAAAATAAACATTCACACAAGAAAAACACAAACAATGTGATGGAAATATGAATGATTTATATAATATGAAATCATCAACATATCAACCTTTATAAGGATCTATACATTAGGTTAAATAAGATTTTACATATAAAAATATATAAACACAATTCCAACATATAGAATTCTATATATATTTTTAAAGCATTATGCCATCGTGGGATTTTAAAAAAAGTTCCAAGATTATTTCTTGATCACACGTGATTTTTTAACATTAATTTTATTATAAGTTGTTATTGATACAATGTCTAAAACTACTCATAGTCTCCCTTCAACCTTTAAATAGGAGAATAATACACTTCAATGCACTCGAACCTACGTCCTCCTACACTAATAATAATGTTGTTGCCAATCGAGTTAAGACTAAATCAGCAAGAGACTAATTAATTAATTATTTTATAATAATTTTATATATATATATATATATATATATATATATATATATATATATATATATATATATGAGATATGTTAATATGAAAGTAAGATATAGGAGTAAAATAATCTTATGTGGCATTGTATGATTATGAAAAAACTCATAATTTGATACCTCATTTTTTTATAATATTAATATAACTATTAAACCTTAAATTTTAATTAATATATAATACCGTCATTTTATTTTTAAAATAAATTTAATTTGTAAAACTTTTTATTAATTTAAAATATATTTCTTACAATAATTCAATTTAACATATTATTTTTATTATATTTCTCTTGCCTTATTATTTTTCTTAAATATATCATTTTCTAATTTTTTATTTATATTATTTATAAATACATAGATGAAACTAATTAACCACTAATTTTATATTCAACTACGTTTTATTTTATTTTGGATTAGTATATAGGTTGTATAATAAAATAATTATCCTTTAATTAATTACCACAAATATTATTAATTCTTATCCTTTAGCCGCCACGTCATCATTCCACCAGCTAGCCAGCCGCGTGAAGCCACCAAACCACAGTGATTTGTCAACGACGCGTGAAATTCGGCCGCGTGGCAGAGAAACATAGATTTTCTGCGTCATGCTGACATGGAAACACAGACCAATCAGATGCCGTAACGTGGGCGGCAAATAAGATGTATGTTGATTTGATTCGTTCGACAGAAATCACATAAAAAGGTAAATTAGTTTGGGCCCCTCACTAATCCTTTCACCTGGACCGTTAACAGCTTTTTATTTTATTCACCTAATTTCTGTATTTTTAAATTTTAAAAATTTTAGTCTTAATTAAATTATAATTATTAAATTTATTAAAGTAAATTCTGTTGTTTTTAAATTTTAATCTGTTAAACATATCATCGGCTATGTCAATTTGTTATCTTTATATATTACTCACACAAAAAATCAGTTAATAAATTTTAACGGTTATCGTTTGCATTAAGATTAAACTTTTGAAATTAAAAAATATATAACCATTAAAATGATTCAATTGTTGAACATGAACTAAATCTATAATTTTGCACATAATATAGAGTTAATAACATAATTTAACCAAATAAATTTAGTTGTTACCATTTGGCCACGATTAAGATCACAAAATTTAAAAAATAAAATACTAAATTAATTAAATTAAAGTACAAATATTAAATTCACAATTTATACAAAGTGCAGGGGCTCATAGTAGAAGTTGAGCTTTTAGAAACTACTTACATTACTTTAAAATTTTAAGGGCAAATTACACCTGACATCACTAAACAATTAGTAAGTTTACATTTTAAATACAAAACTACAAAAAATTACAAAATGATCACTAAGCAATAAACAACTTTATTACAATTTGATCCTTGAGCCTTGGAGTAGGTGCATGTTTGCTATTCTAATTGAGGGAGATGGTGTCTGCCTCCATGTTGACGGAGCTGTCCGAAGCAGCCATAATCCTACGGGCATTGGGGGGGTACCTTTAGGGACCTAAATGGTTCCAAGTTGTTCTAAGCTCCAGTCTGGAATTAAACCTCCGGTGAGGTGAAATGCATTTTCAACGTATTGAAGAATGCTTTCCAAACAGCCTTGCGTTTACTAACATTTCAGTTGCAATTTTTTTTAGCCTAAAAAAATCAACGCACTGAGAACCAGTTGCATCCAAAGGAAGCCTAAGTTTGTCGATTTCACTGCCTCGGTTTTTGCTGAATTGCTTGCTATTAAAGAAATTTGCTGTATTTTTTGTCGAGGTAGTTGGAACTTGTTCGGAAATCGGTGAGTATATTAATTAGGAGAATGAGATTGAATTGGTTGTTTTGTGAATAGATTAAATTATTATTTCAAAATATTTTTAATAATTTATATAATTAAATCGGATTATATAATTACATCTAAAATTAATAGTCTGATCGATCCGATCACCGAGCTAATTATAAAAACAATGATTGTTGCCACTTTGAAGTGGACGGATTCTTGTGGTATTACTAGAGTCTAACCATAGCAATGTTGTTAATTAATATTGTAAAAGCCAAATCGATGATCAAAATGGTCAAAATATTAATTTTCAATTCAATTGGATGAGTTCTGTTGGTTCAACTATAATTAAATAATAATATAAAAATATAAAAAATTATAAACCGGTGTTTTTGGTCTCTGTTCTCTTCTTATCACAATGATTTAATTTATAGTCAATTTCAACCAATCAACCCACCAATTTTTTATTTTGATATGGTTCTGACATCACCATTGGTAAC
This sequence comes from Gossypium raimondii, assembly GCF_025698545.1. Classification (NCBI taxonomy): domain Eukaryota; kingdom Viridiplantae; phylum Streptophyta; class Magnoliopsida; order Malvales; family Malvaceae; genus Gossypium; species Gossypium raimondii. The sequence continues at coordinate 55,417,787 of NC_068574.1, forward strand.
TAATTTGAGCTTCTTTTTGATGCTCATCTATATTTAAAGAAATTATTTTGACAAGTTAAATCTCGTGCGATTAAAAGGTTTGGAAGTGATATAGTCAATAATGTTTCAATACTGATCATATTATCTATATGCTTTGGTCTAGTCATAAACTAGAATCACAAAATATAAGTTTTATTTTGATTCAAATATCGACTTGTTTTACTGATAATAATATTTTTCGATTTGTTTTGCTTGTATCAACCGAAATTTTATGTATTAGTCAATATATAGAAAAATATGAGATTTTGAGGTCTCAACTTTGACTCTCATCTTTTGTAAATCATGTGTAAATTATACGTCAATTGTCTACGTATCTATCTGTATTTATAATTTAAAAGAGGGAGAGTTGGTGGAAGAAGAAAAATAGAAACCAAATTATCAAAGTTTGGAGAAAAAGAAACACCAAACGAAGGATTAGAAAATTTCAAAGATGGCATCAATCTTCTCTCACGCCATTATTTTATTATTTGTTGGAAAAAGAAAGCAAAATAAAAATGACCTTAATTTAGTTTTAAATTTGTTATGATATATCCGATTGCCAACCCGAAACCCGAATATAAGCCGTGCTACCGACCTGCGACCTGAGTTTAGACTTCACCGGGTGGAGACATTAAAAGGTTCGCGGGAACCTCACGAGTCTAGTTCGCATGTCCCTGGGTGTTCGGGAGCACAGGGTGCGAAGCCAAACTAATGAACCAGTGGGCACATGGACCAACGAACATGTGTTAAGTTTAGGGTAGCATACGTGTCGATATGCACGGAGCCTACCTAAAATGTCAATTCCATGAACAGTAATCATATCATATAAATATCCGATTTTTCCCACTAAGAAAATACACAACAAAAACACTCAACGAACGAAATTAATTATAGATCATAAATTAAAGAGTTTCATAGCATCAAAACACATAAAAAAAGTTCCATTAATTATTTTTTCTAAACAAACCTAAAACACCAAAATCATAATATTGATTAATTAATATAATTCTTAAAACAAAAGCTGATAAAAACAAGTCAAATATGGTTCCAAGAATTAAGCTTACGAATTTCCTCTTCTTGTTGAGCAGCAAAATCGTTGTTAATTCCAAAAGTCTGACGAATTACCTCAACATTCATGCAAGCTTTGATAATGTCCGCAACTCGTTTCGCCACTCCATTCAACAAGCTTTCAATTTCCAGGTAATTGGCTGCCATGAAAAGCTCGTGAAGATCATCCATATCAACCTCAAAGAATTTTGATTCCCAATCGCTTAGTTCTTCATCAACAATTTTGTTGTTTTGCTCGACGTGATAATTGGCTTGTTTCCAGCATCCCTACGTTACAATCTCTTTAAGACCATCCGTATCGACATCAACGAATTCCGGTCCCTCATCATTGTCATCGTTATTGTTGCAGTGGTGGTGTTCAACGTGATAATCAACGTGCTTCTGGCACCATTTGATTACGTTCGTTAACGTAGGCCTTGCTGTTCACCATGGTCGCCATGGTTTTGATGAGCTCAGATTGAATGGCAATGGATTCTTCGACCTCAAAGATTTCATTGTCTTTGCTCTCCAATGCAGAATTCTTGGACGACAACATGGTTGTTCTTTTTTCCTCTTTTTGGATAGCTTAAGAAAAAGCTTAAAAAGTAGACAGTACACTGTTTCTGAAGAGAAGGGAGTTTGTATAATATAACCCTTTTTTTAAGGATTTTGCCCTATTTAATCCTTATTGAACTAGGTTTTATTTTGCTAAAAAGAATTAGATATTGAGATTATTTTTGCCCATGTTTTATTTTACTAATTTCAATATTATAATTCAGGGGTTTTATTGAACAGTTTTATCCATATATTCCTATATTTTTTAAAAAAATTCAAGACTAATAATATAAATACATATTTCTTTGGGAAAAAAAAGGTTTTCTTTGCTTGAAAGAAAAGATAAAAGCCCTTTCCCACTAGCCGACTTCTTGTTGTACTTTGCCAGGAAAAAAGGAGGTGGTAAAAGCCCTTTACTATAATATTTAAGATTATTTCTTCAAAAATGATATATAGAGACTTAAGATTATTATTTCTTCCATCATATTTAAAAAGACAGAGAGAGAATCCTACCATCATCTGTGAATTCTTTTTATTTTACTTTCAATTATTCTAAAATTTATATTTATGAACCTACTTCCAGTTGTTCAAGAAAACAACTTTACTAGAAGCACATAAAAGACAGTTCATCTTATAAAATATCATTTAAACATTTATTAAACCAACGAAACTATCCCATTATTTCATGCTTACGACTTCCTTGGCCAAAATTAATACCAAAAAAGCACTAGCACTTTCGTTCAAAGCACTGAATTGAGAAACCAATTTGATACCCGTACGTTCAATGTACCATCTTGGCTTTAATTTAACATGAATACCATATGAATACATAAATGGTAGTGAAACATGGCATACTTTTCAAGTATAATCTTTCACAGTTACAACCAATCATTCAAGTGTGGGCAGATTTAAGTGATGATAATGACAACTCACAACTGAATGTTTTAAAATCATATTCAGAATTGCATCACAGACTAAGAAAGCTTAGAACAGTCACATTCACAGTTACGTACTAATACGATATTCACAAACTTGAAATCCCAACTGCATAACATTAAAAATACCTAGTAGTTGATTCGGTATCACCATCCTCTGATCATGAAGGTGATGGACGTGGCAGCCGCTTGGCAATTTCCTGCCATGTAGATAACAAATAAACCTTTCAAACCCAATTCAGAGAAACCTCAAATGTTATTCAGACCCAGGTGTTTGACACAGGCATGCATTGCATGTTAAATTTTTCTATACCCACATTTGAATATATGTTGGACACAGGTATTTCCAGAAAACAAAATTGAAGATCCGGACAACGACACAAGCGAAAACAACTCTTAAGTAGGGTTGACAATGCATTTAGATGACAAGAAACCAGTGCCTTGATTTGCTAAAGCCATCCATGACATGAACAGAGGTTATCAATAACAACAAACAAATTAGTAAGGACAAGGATCTGTAAGTTTCCCTGCACATCAAAAGAAACTCCTGCTTGTAGAGTTCTTAAACTCCGATGCCAGTATACCAGATAAGTATCCATATTAGAATGCTGCTGACAAGTTTGAGCTATATCATTTTAAAGCTTAAGCTTAAGAACTGATCTTGGACTTTGCAGAATATTTTGATACTTTCAACATTTACTCTAAATGTGAAAGAACAATGGTGCTTAATAACTACCGGCAAACCTACAAGTTATATTGACATAGACTAGAATCTTCCAGGAGATGGCATATTTGACTATACTTAAGTTGCTATCCTTTAGTAATTCTCATAAAATCTTGACCTTATCAATAGTCACAGGATGAGATCTTTCTATGCAAAGTGTTTAAACAGTATCAATAATTATTAGTCAACTACTATTGCACTTTTGGATTTATCGAAGAAATACCTCAAACAACTGATTTATATTGTCCGCAGTCTTGGCAGATGTCTCAATAAAGAACATCCCATTCTTCTCTGCATAGTCAATGCCATCCTTCAAGAATAAAACAACACAAGTTAGAAGATAACATTAATTGAATAATTCAATATGCATAAAGGTATTTCCGTTCATTTAAATTTGGAACTAACTTGGACTGGTACTTCGCGCTTTTCCTGAAGGTCGGCTTTATTACCAACCAAGGCCATCACTATACCTGGGCTCCCATGCTTTTGTAGCTCCTGCCAGATGATAGAAAACATTAATTTTGGCAACTTTAGGGCATAAAAAGTTTCAAGCTTTGACAAGAAGTGACAAGAGTTTTGCTAATAGTATGTTACCTTTCGAATTCTAGAACAAGCAGAATTTTAAATCATATAATAGTTTTAACAACTTTAAGGCTTTCGGAAAGAAACGAAAAGGGAGAAGGGCGGGAACAGTGAGGCGAGGGGATGAAGACATTGATGGGTCTTCATTAGAAAACAAAGATGGCTATGGAAAATCCATTGTAAAGCAACACTTGCCAGTGAACTTAGAGAAAAGTTCATTATCACTAGTATAAAAGGAAAATTCATAAAAAGGGAGAATCCTAAAGCTGTATCAATAACACAATGCAATGTGGAACAGGTCCAATGAGCCAAAACAAAATAAACTAATCTGCACTGACTAGATAATTTGGGTTAGACTCATTCAGAAACCGAATCAATGTTCAAACTCTCAAAGAGGAGTAGCAGGTAGTTAGATAACCCGATTAGACAGTTGCGTTACAATCTTGAGCAGATGCATTGTTCTCAGCATTGCACGTGAGAGATCTAAATTTTCACTCCAATGGCATAATTGAAAACATGATTTTGGGACGACAATATTACATCATTTGAAATGTACAGTATTTTCTTTATAAAAGAAAAATCGGTCTATACCATGGACAGTACTTCAGGAGAAAAAAAACAAGACAAAAGACCTTTAGGAAACTCTTCTTTGGCCAAACTATAGGAAATTTAATAATAAAAAAGAATTAAGTTCCTTTTGGCATACATGATAGGAAAAAAAATCAAACCTGAACTACAACACCATCTTACTGGGACTAATAGTTTAAGCCTTTGCAAAGAAATACAAGGAAGAAAACCAAAATTTCGAAAAACAAGAAATGACTTTAAAATGAGGGCAAGAGGAGCAAAAATCTGGAATTTTAGCAGTTTGCACTATTAAATACCACACATACATAAGTAAATATTAAAGAATGTCACACCGAGACAATAATAATATTCAGATAGTTTCTCCAAATGCTTTTCTAGAGCCCTTCAGAACTCAAACTTAGACCTTCCATGCAATATGTTATCACACCAAGAATACTGCTCCAAAACTAGGGGTGAGCAAAACTCGATTCGACTCGAAAAAATCGAAAAAAAATTCGAATTTCGAGTTAAACGAATCGAGTTATTCGAGTTATTCGAATCAACTCGAATTTTTTTTTCGAATTTCGAGTTCGAATCGAGTTGAGTTTTCGAATTCGAATAACTCGAATAATTCGAATAATTCGAATATCAAACTATAATATTTTACATTTTTACCCCAAACTCCCAAACCTTTTTACTTTTCCCTCAAAACTTTTACTCATTCCCACTTTCCCCCCAAAACTTTGACTCCCCTCCCCTCCCAACCCCCTAATCTACCCAAAATCCATTTCCCACCAAAATTTTACTCTCCCATTTATTTTTTCTCAAAATTTTACTCCAAAAAACCCTCAAAATCTTTTATTTTCTCCCAAAATTTTTACTTCCTCCCACTTTTCCCCTAAAACTTTTATTCCCTTTCCATCCCACCTCCCATCTATCCCAAACCCTCCCCCCTCCAATTTTTTTTTTTAATATTTTCCCTCCAAAATTTTACTCCCCTATTTACTTTCCCTCAAACTTTTATTCCCCAAAACTTTTTATTTTTCTCCAAAACTTTTACTTCTCACCCTTTACTCTCAAATAAAAAATCAAAATTATCCAAAAAAATCACTAAACATAAATAGTAATAATTTTATTTATATCTACTATTTATATTATTAAATTAAATTTCACATTTTATACTATTTATATTATTGAATTGTTTAGTCATATTGAATATTTATATTAAAATTGAATTATTAATTATGCCATAAGATATTCGTGTTAAAATTTTATATTGGTATCAATTTCACATTTTATTTTTAAAATAACTTTTATTAAAAATCATATTTTACATTTAATATATTTTAATTCTAAAATACATAGTGATAAGAATCAAGATAATTGAAACAACTAAGCAAGCAAAGAAGCTAACCAATATATAAAAATTAATAAATAAATTATGAAGTGATGAAAGTTAATAAAAATTTGATTAAGGTGGACAAATTTTATTACGATGGGTGACAATGGTTACAAGGACCCAAAATTATTTTTTAAAATTTAACTCGAACAAATATATTCGATTCGATTCGATTCGAATTCCATCTCACTCGACTCGATTCGAGAAAACTTCAAATAAAGTTAGGATGATAAAATGATATTCGAAAACTCGATTAACTCGAAAATTTTCGATTCGATTCGATCGAATGCTCACCCCTATCCAAAACCATGTAAAAGCTCATTGTGACGCAACATGCAACCACTAGGCTATACTGTTATTTTGAAAAGTGTTGTTTGAAAATTTTCGCATTCTAAAATGAAGAAAGCATAGTAATCCAGAAAAGAAAAAGAAAAATCACAATTGCAAGCTCAGAAACTACCTTAACCCAATATTGTGCTTTGGTGAAGGACTCTGGACTAGTTATATCATACACAATAACTGCAACTCCAGCTCCTCTGTAGTATAGAGGTGCCAATGCAGCATACCTGAGAGAAACAAAGTAAATAATTAACTCTTTCCTGACAAAGGAGTGATTATAGAAAAATAAAATGCACAAAATAAACTAAATTATAATCTCAATTATGGTGAAAAATAGATGAGGTCAGAGGATCATAATATAATGTACTTTTGGTAAGAAATTGATGAATGAACATGAAAATCGACATGGTATTCAAGAATCATACCTCTCTTGCCCAGCAGTGTCCCATATTTCAAACTTAACAGTAGTTGAATCTTGCAAAGCTATTGTCTGTGACAAGAATGAAGCTCCTACAGTTACCTGAAATTTTAAAAGATTGACAAATAAAAGAAATCTCATCAGAATATAACTTTTTCATCCTCAGAGATAATATGCTAACACCAATCCGTTAGAATATGGTTGGAGAAAATGAAGCTAAAAAAGAAAGCCAGAAGACAATATTATAAGTTGATGGCTTAAGAGAAAACTCCTTACCTTAGATGTAGGGTCAAACTGGCCACGAACAAAGCGAAGAACAATACAACTTTTTCCAACTCCAGAATCACCTAACAAGACCAGCTGTGTGCAGCAAAAAGACATCAAAAGTTAGTTGCATAATTAGAATGTAATTGAAGGAGATCATGGTCATAGTAATTAGTAGTCACAGTATACTAAAGAGATACTTTGTTAAAAATTACAGAATTATCAAAGTTAGTTTTCAGCATTTGCAACTAGGTAATACAGTCAATCTTTTACATAATATTTTCAAGATCAAAGGCTAAATAGAAGTCACCAAACATGCTAAACAAATTACCAGGGTCGTCAAGGTGCTGCACCTCAGCACCATGCGGCAAAAATACCTCGGACCCTTTCGGCTGAGGCGCATTTTTCATTGATTGTACTTATAATAGTAAGAAATTGGAAAATATCAAACACTTCACTGCTCAATGTTCGAATACTCAACAACAGGCATGGACCTAAAAGAAATATTTACCTTTACGCGTAGATTTTTGGCATCGGGACCTTCAGGATTGTCCGCGTTGTTAAGTCCAGTGGACCGCCCGGAACTCCGATCTACAACCAATAAAAGAACCGACCAAAAACAAAAAGAACCAAAATTTGAACAACTACTCATAAAAGGGTAATCAAATTCCAAGCAATTCAGCAACACCCAAAGCAAACAACAAAAGACCCAATTAAATCACCAACTACCAAACCCAAAATTCCCAAATCAAATTCAACAACGTTTTCAGCTCAAAACCAAAGAAATCAACCTAACTACAAAGATCAACCAATCCTATTTGCAGATGAATAAGAAAAATCCTAAAAACTAAAAAAAAAAAAAACCCAAAAAGAAAAAAAGAATCGAAAAGAAAATCAAGGTAATTGGGTAGGGATTTTACCTGGGAGAGAAGAAGAGCAACCCATGAAGAAGGATAACTTGCTATAAGTTCCTACGTAATAATTTGATTTAGAGCTTTAAAGCAGTGGATAAAAGAACAAGGTTTTGAATTTTGATTCTTTTTTTTTTTGATTGATTTTAGTGCAGAAATGGGCAATGGGCAATGGGCAATGGGCAATGGGCAATTCCTAATTGCTAAAAGGCGTTAATGGCAGGCTGGTAGGATTTGCACTCACCGTACTCCTTTTAGGCTTTAGCTTTGGGGTCAAATATTGATTTAGCTTTATAATATACAACGTTGGGTCAATTTATTACCTACAAAATTAAAATCATCAATTACGTCCTCCAATTTTCATTTCCTCGGAAACTTTCTTTTTTTTCGTTTCATTTTGCATTTTTATCGGTAAATTGATTACATTTTTTTTATTTTTTCGGATTTTTTTATTTATATTTGGAATTCATGATTAATATTAAAAAATAATATTATCTTTAAAATTTGAATATGTATTCTCTTTTAAGTTTAAAAGTGCAATGTTTATTAGTATTACATCCAGCATTTGTTGATAATTGATTGCACATTTTTAGATTATATCGGGTAGGACCTCCTCAACTCATAAATAAGAGGATAATATATTTCAGCATACTCGAACCCACATTCTCTTGAATTGGCAATAATATCTATGCTAATCTAGTTAATACTCTATCAATATTCGCCTACTTTTATGTAAGAGGAAAAGTCACACGTAACTATGTTCTAACTGACGTACTCCTAAATGAGAATGATTTCAAATTAAAAAAAGTTGATTATTTTTTTTAATTTGAGTCTTTTTAAATTATAATCATGTTTAGATGTAATTTTTCTTTTTTTTTTCTTTTGACTTGTTGAATTGTATTTTGAAAGCTATTAGATGTTGTTATGAAAGATATTGAGTATTTGAATATTTTTATTTGTGTTTTATCATGCGTAATTGTGATGTATGGGTCTTTTATCTTAATTTGTGGGTAGACTTGTTCATGGGCTACTCGTCCAGTCTCGAAGGCCCACTTGAAATTTGGGAGGGTTTGAGCAAAAATATGAGATTCAAAAAATGAGCATAGGTAAAAAGAAAGGTTTGTTTAAAATATGGGTTGGACTCAGGCTTAAACATTGAAGGCCCAAGTCCGACCCGACCCGTTTTTAAGTTTATAATACTTTATATTATGTTATTTTTATATATTATATAATTTATAATACATTAAAAAAATAAACCTATACTAAATATATAATATTACTCTAATGTAAACATTCAAATAATATTAAGATGACTATATAAAATTTTCAATAAATAAAAATTAAAAATAAAAATATTAATATTAATATTAATATTAATATTAATATTATAATAATATAATATAAATATTTTAAAAAATATTTAAAATATAATATGCATGGATCTAAAATAGGCTTGGATTAATCTTTTATAAAAATGAGTAAGTCTGGACAAACTTTTAAATCTTTATTTCAAGTTGGGCTAGATTTAGATAAATATAAAATATATTAATATCACACTCAAACTCGGTCTGAACCTGACCCAAACCAACCATGGGCAACTCTATTTGTGAGTATACGTTATTTCGAATTTTTATAATAGTAAATCTTTCAAATATTATTTATATAAAAAATTTTCTCATTTAGCTATTATTTTAATCTCAGTTGGCTAATACACGTAGATATGATTAATTTCCCCATAATTTCCACGTGGCGAAATTCAATGTCCACATAATTGAAAAAGCAAATTAGAACTTACGGATTTTTTCATTGGTTAAATCTGCTTGTGTCCCTATACTTTGTAAAATTTGTGGATTTAATCCCTATATTTTAATTGGTCATTTTTAATTCCTGTACTTTTCAAAGTTTAAAATTTTAATCCTCACTATTAACTAAGTTAAGTTTTGTTATTTCTAAAATCCGATGTACTAAACATTTTATCATATCTATAATTCTATGTTATCTTGTTATTTCGCATTTTACTCATTAATCCAATTAATGGATTAACGATTGTCATTTGTGTTAAGACTGAAATTTCAAAATTCAAAAAGTATCGAGACTTAGAATGAGTCAATTGAAGAATATGGATCAAATCTACAATTGCATGCATAGTACATAACCAAGAATTGAATTTAATCAAGCGAATTTAAATGATACTATTTTGGGTTAGTACTAAAATTTCAAAATTTGAAAAAGTACAATGACTAAAATTTATCAAATTAAAGTACATGGACTAATAGTAAAATTTAACCACTTTTCTTCTCTTTAATTGAAAAGGTATATAATGTCAAATTTGGTATTTGTACTTTCAAAAAGGGCTAATGTGATACCTAAGCTATTAATATGTAGTTTATTATGGTACTTGTACTTTCATAAAATGTACAATGTGATACCTATAATATAATATCTAAACTATCAATATGTGTTTTTATTATGGTACATTGGTATTAACACCTTTAGTTGACAATAAAACTTTGGTACGTGGATTTTTTTTCTAAACCATCAAATCCACAATATGCAAAAAAATAAATAAATAAAACCCAAAATTTAAATTAAATTACAAAAAACTAAACATATGTCTAATACAACTAAACCTAACCAAAGCTAAAATAAAGGGAAGAGGAGGCAAAGAGTGAAAAAGGAGATGAGAAGGCACATAGATTAAACCAAACAATCCATTGCAGAATGATTAAACAGAAGCCTAACCCCTAAAAACACAAGCAAAAAAATGAAGAAATGATATAAGCCAGAGAAAGGACGCAAGAAACTAATAAACTCAAACCTCAAGCAATCTTCCAACAAACGGTCCACTAAATCAAACCCAGAGAGAATAAATCTTGGAAAACGGAAGCAAGAGAACTAAAGCTTAACACTTACTAGAGAAGCGATCGACGATATGCAGCAAGAAGTAAACCTTTATTATCAAGCAAAGTAGAAGTAAGTGGCATTAAGAAAAATAAGCCAAGAAACCCTTATAATTAAAGAATAAACCTTAAAATAATATTAAAAGAAACGGAGAGAAACCAGGATGAATTAATGATCCACTCTCAAGAGAGAGAAACTTCTTTATATTAGGCAGAATTGTAAAATATATCCTCAACGCTTGTGGGTTTTTGAGTTTTAGTCCTTAACTTTTTTTTGTTGACATTCTTAACGTTACGATTTTTTCGGAAACTAGCCCAATTTTAACGGAAAACATGAGTTGACCCCATCAGTCAATCACAAGTAGATGACGTGTCAAAGATGCTTGACCAATTTCAAAGATGCCTACCCCTTCTCTCATTTCTTTCCCCCTCCTCTCGCAGTCTGCCCATCTCCAACTTCAAAAAGCCCTCTCCACTCATCTCAACCCCCACCACCGCCACCTTCCCTCTCACTCCTCACCGTCTCAACCCCCACCATCGTTCCCTTCCCTCTCACTCTTCACCGTCGATCTCACCACAAACGTCCCAAAACCTTCTCCATCTCCATCCTCCTCATCACCATCATCATCAACGTCCAATCTATCTCTCCTAGCCCTCATTGGGCTCGCCACAGCTGTAGCTAAAGGCTTAAACAAATACGACAATTGATCGTGAACATTATGTCCGCAATAAAATTTCACGATCACGGTCCCAAAATCTCTGGCATCATCATCGTTGTCAAAGTCTGTAGGGCCACCGACGAAATCTTTAGGAAGACGTTTGAAGAGAGAAGGGAGCAAGGAGTCATCTACATCTTCTTCGTCGCCGTACTTGAAAATCATTGTGGCGTAAATGTCTGATATTTTCAACAATTATGTCTATTTACAAAAGACAATTTCATCAAACACCCAAAATTCTATGCAACCAAAAAAATAAAGAAAAAGTAAAAAGAGGACCTCATTGTTGTAACACATTTTCGAGTATAGCTTGCTCTTCTATGGTCCAATCCATGGAAATACTAATGCCAAGTCAAACTCAGTCGACATAAATCCACTAATCAGCCCCCTTAGCTCTTCCAAAATGTAATTGGAACCTCCAACAAAGAGAAAGCAACACTCAACAAAGCCTCATTTCTACTGTTTTGCCTTCTCAAGAGAACCCAAAATGAAAATAAAAGAAAATCGACTTAGATATTGCTAGATCTAGCAGAAAAAAGATAAGGAAAAAAGGATTAGAAATCTATGGCTTTGATTTTTCTCTCTCAAACACTATAATAAATAGGCTGATGTGAAAATTTGATCAATCGATGGTTGGACACAATGACAACAACAGATAGAGGGGAAGAGAGAAAGAGGAGAAGAACAAAAAAGATGGAAAGAAAATGAAAAAAAAATAATTTTGTTAAACAATTTTGTTTTTATAGATGATGTCATCCTTGACCTCGTGCTAATGTGGCACGCCACATAGGCTACTACATTGACCTACAGTTTAATTGACGGTCAACTCACGTTTACCATTAAAATTAGGATGATTTTTGAAAAAAATCATAATGTTGAGGGTGTCAATCCCCAAAAAAAAAATAAGGTTAAGAGCTCAAACACAAAAACCCATAAATGTTGAGAGTATTTTTTTTACAATTATGCCTTTATATTAATGAAAGTTATATTATAATTTTTTTATAATTTTTAAAGTTTGGATCAAATTGAGATAATTTGTAAATGTTGGAGGTTATTTTTAAAATAATGATCAAATTTGTTATGCCAACTATAGAACTATCATATCATTTTTCTGTCACAAAGTTAACAAGTGACGGAATTGTAATATTTTATAGTTAGATGACCAAAAAGAAACTTAAGCATAATTAGATGACTTGTAGTATAATTTACCCATTTGAAAATGTTAATTTCTACCGCATCATTTCATCATTTCTTGGGGAAAAAAAGTGTAAAACTAAAATGGATTTCATGACCAACATAATAGACCACACAAAACAAAACCATCATTAAAACATAATACAAAAATTGAGTTATTTTCTTTTGGGATGGTCTTTGAATTTAGTAATTTTAACTTGGTCCTTGAACTTCATTTTTGTTCTATATTAGTCCCAAATTTTGGTAATTTTCCTTAATTTAGTCCATGGACTTGGATTATGTTAATGTTTGTCACTCTAAAGTTGTGTCATGTTATCACTTCAATATTTAAATTTTTTATATAAAATCAAAAAAATAAAAAAAAAATATTTTTAAAAAAATGATGACAAGGCATAATCTTAGAGTGCCATATTATTAGATTTTAATGAAATTCAAGTTCAGAGACCAAATTGAGAAAGCTGCCAAGTTCAAGGCTAATGTGGACAAGAAAAAATTCAAGAATTAGGTGGGAAAAGTTGTCAAGCTTAGGACTAATGTTTCTTTATCCTTTTCTTTTCTCTTGCATAGGTGTATTAGAACTTCAGTTCTTTTTATTTATGTTATTAGTCATTATACTATGTCTAAGCTGTAGATTTAGTCCTTATATTTTAACTTGGTCATTTTAGTCTTTGTGATTTTTGAATTTTAAAATTGTTAGCCTTAACCAATCAATAATTGTAATGCAACGTGGTTTATTATTTACACATGCTACTCACAAAAAGCTAGTTAATGGATTTAACGGCTATCATTTGCATTAAGATTTAAATTTCAAAATTTGAAAAGTATAAAATTAAAATGATCCAATTAAAGAATATGGACTAAATCTGCAACTTTAAAATAGTGCAAGACTAATCGAGAATTTAATTGCTACCAATCACAATTAAAAACTAATAAAAATTGTAAAAGATGAGATTTGAACTAATAAAACTAATAAAATATTCTCTTTACTACTTCAGCCATAATTTTGTTTTGATGTTTATATACATTTTAAAATTAGTACACATTATTTCACCCACATTGTTTATATATTAAATATGTGCTCTAAACGATACGCATATAATAAAATTTATAGTATTTTAAAAAGACATTTATAAATTTTTTTGGTGAATTACAATAACAGGGTAAAGGCTAAACAACAAACGCGACTAGTGCGACTTGAACCCAAGCCATACTTAGGGTAGTGAAGACCCTTAACCATCAAGCCATCACTTCAGGTTCAAAAAAACATTTATATTTAAGAAAATTAGTTAATACACTATAGTCCAATCAAAGTGTGCATTTTAAAAAGGCAAAATGAAAAAGAAATGAAAAAAAAGGAGACTGAGCTAGAAATTCAAGTTCCTAGATTTATTTTGGGTTTAATTTTTTTTATATATATTTTATAAAAATTCAAAATACTACCATAATAATTTTATTATTTTTGAATAAAAATATTTGTTAATCATTTCTCAATTGAGTTATTGTACCGTTGACTTGTAATACCAACTCACTGAAACCTTTTAATTTAGTAAAGATAAATGTTAGAATCAATATGATGTTCAAATATCCATGGTCAAATGATGGTGTTAAAATTTGAAATTTAGTCACATACTCATTAAAAAACATTTTAAATTTATTCGATTTTAATTGTATAATATTTCCTTCAAGGTACATAGAAATAGTCCTCGAAGTTGTTCATTGAATTTGAAAATTAAATCCAGAGTTAAAAATATGGCTTTGAAAAATTCAACTGTTCAATCAACAATTATATAAGAAAAACATTATGAACATTTAATTTTCATAAGAAAAAAAGTGAAAGAATTAATTGAATTTCCTTTTGTTACATTGATAATAATTTTTAATTTTATAATCTGTAAGAGATTATTATGTGTTCTATTTATTTTAATTTTAAATCTACAATAAAAATACACATCACTAATAATCCAATCCAGTGTCAAATCATTTACTAGATTAATTAAAACTAACATTATGCTAGTCGAGTGAAAACTTATTTTTACAAATATTAAATTATTTATCTATTTTTATTATATATTATATAGTTTTTAAATTTGTATTTTCTATTATTTTCAATGGTGTTTAGTTAATTTTTAACATCAATTTCTTAAAAATCTAAACTAAAAGGGTTATGTATCGAGTTGAATAATTTCAACCATAAATAAAACAATTACTAGATGTGGAATGCCTCTATTTTAAAAGTTAGAAAGCTTTGATTAGGAAGTTTGAGGATAAAATTGATAGAATTTAGAAATGTGAATGGTTAAATTATTGAATGATTTAAAATTATGATAAAATTGATAAAAATAAATAAGTATTGAGGACTGAATGTGTTATTATACCAGTTAGAAAAATACTTTTCATTACCAATTTAACGACGGATGATTAAAACAAAACAAATTTAAACGTTAGTATCTAAAATAAAAATTTTAAAATTAAATAACTAAAACAGAAATATGAGTACAATTAAATGACTATTTATATAGTTTAGGCTTAAAATTATGATTCAACACATCAAGAAAAAAAATGCTTTCAGCTTTTGAATCGAACATATATTTATGGGCCGAGAGGTCTGGCCTGTTTGGGTTTAAATTTTTAACTTCAAAAACTCATTTTATTGCTTAAAAATAATATAAAATATGAAAAAAAATTATCTAATACATTTTTATAATTAAATTTAAATACAAATACTTTTTATTATTTTTAATAGTAAGATGAGTTATTTGAGAGGGTTAGATTGGGCTGGATTTCGACTCAAATTTATAATATTTATGAAATTTATCTTTAATCCGATCTAATATGATTTATGAACACTTTTAATCTAAATTTTTATTATTTTATATATATTAGACTTGTGGCCCAGCTTGAAGGCTTGCTCGAAAAGTAAGAGAGTTTGAGCAAAAATATAAGTTCGAAATATAGATTTAAAAATAAATGGCCCGAATTTGAAAAAAATTGTTGTTGTTTTTTTATTGTTAATGCCATTGTTTTGCTATCATTTTGCTATTATACTTCTACTATTTTGTTGTTATTGTTTGAATATTGTACAACTCTTGTTTTATTATTAATTTTGTTATTATTTTAGAGGTATTTGCTTGCTAAGTTGCACTTCTCTTAGAGTTATTTAAGTATAATTTTTTTAAATTTTTTCCATTTATTGAGAAACATTTTTTAATTTTTAAGTATATTTGATGTATTATATTTTTTAAATTTAATTTTATATAAAAAAATTAATGTGAGTTAGGTCAGATCAAGTTTGGGCAAAATTTTAAGTCTATTTTTTAGGTCAACCTGAGTCTTAAAACAGATCTAACTCTTTTACTTGGTCCGATTCGACCCATTGACTATTTTAATATATATAAGAAAGGAATGGTTGTATTAACATGGTAGGTCCAAATTCCTAAGGCTACAAAGGCTTTTACTACAAAAAGGACGTGCCTCATGCTATTTAATTAGGCGAATGGATTTTTCAGTTTTATTGATTTCAATTAAATAGATTGTTTTAGCTAATTCAGATTAGACTTTGATTAAAATAGTTAAGCTGGTTCATTATTAATTATTAAATTAACTGTTTCAATATTTTTTTTATTTTTGAAAATCTATTTAAAACATATAACCTAATTTGAATACGAACAGATAAATTCAACCTAAAATATTTAGGAAAAATCATTAGTAAAAGAAAGTAAACTGACTTAACATTTCTAAGTTTGACAATCGATATTAAGTAGACCAATTAGGTGAATTAAATTTATATTGATCAATCTATTTAAATATTAATTATTTATGAAAAATTAATTGAATCGACGGCATAATTTACGGGTTGGGGAGGGTTTTGGGTAAATTTAGATATCATGTAAAAAAAAAAATCAGATGTGATTAGAAGCTATAATAATTATTTTTTGTGATTAAAAATATATAGATATATGAAGAAGATTGAGCATTAATGTGAGGATGTTGGGGTCTTAAAAAGAAAATAAAAAAATGCCAAAACCAGTTTGGTCAAGTGTGTTTTTTTGGATGTTAAATCAAAGGAAAAACAGAAGCATGAAGTAGCATTGATGGTTTGCTGTTGATGAAGATATGGTTCTCATCCCTTTCATTATGTTGAGTTAGAGAGGCAGATCTCATCGTCATAATTGCCTTGAATTTGATTGTTGGTATTCTTTTTAAGCAAAAGTCGGTGAAGATAAATTAAAGTTTCATCCAACATCATCCCATGAATGAAATTCCCATAGTCCAAATCAAAACACCAATTAATATTCTATTTTCAATATACATATCTAACAAAAGTTGTAATTACCACGCTATACAAATCAAGATATATAAGTGGAATTTATTGTAGTTATATATATATATATATATATATATATATATCTTAAGAAGTTGTTTAAGATGTTACTCCATAAAATAAAAAATAAGTTATTGAATTTATATTATAAAATTTATTTAAATATATTATAAAATTAATTATATAATATAATTATATTATTTGATTATTGTAAATTTTGTATTTTGAAAATTAATTTAACATAATATGTTTCATAATTTTAGGTAGCTTTGAGTAAAATTTAAGTGGTGTTTGATATAGTGTTGAAAAAAAATCTAATTGAAAATCAATATTTTCAGTAATTTATTTATTTTTAAAGATGTTTGATAATTCACGATGAAAATTATTGGGTAAATTTTTTAACAAAAAACGTAAAAAAAAAAGATAAGTAAATAGGGACCTACTTATCACTTAATAGAGAATAAGTTCGATTATTTTTATGTTATTTCTATTAAGATTATATTGTTTTTTATCAAACAATTTAAATATACTCGTAATATACCAAACATATTTTATAACTTAAATTCAACATTTAACTTTCTAATACTTATTTTTCAACACTTAATTTTCAATTTATCAAACAGACTCTTAGATAAAATAATTTAAAATTGTATATAAAAGGAAGATCTTTTCCTTTATTTACACGTGGCATCCCAAATTATGCTCTCTATTTTTTTATCAATATGGTTTAATTTTTAATATAAATTAGTCCGTATATTTTTATAATGTTATTAATTAACCCAAATAGTTAATATTGTTAACTTTTCTGTTAAAATAATATGTGGTTATATATAATTTCAATACCTAAAAGTCTTAGAGAGTGACACATGGTTTCCTATTTCTTTTAGTTTTGCATTGATCTTACCTCTTATTTTGTAGTTTTAGAAAAATAATTAAATTTCAATTTTGGTCCTCTATTATGCCTAAATTTTAGATTTAATTATTACACTTTAATTCAAAGTAATTTGGCCCTGTATTTTATAATGTTATTAATTAGTCCAAGTATTTTATATCATTAATTTTAGATTAAAATATTACATGATTATATATATATATGAAACTTTAGTTTCAACTTTGTACTATCTTTGAAACTTGGGATTTAATCTATATACTTTATTTTTACATAATTTGATCATTTTACTTTTATAATGTTATTAGTTAGTCTAAATATTTAATATTATTAACTATTTCAGTCAAAATGAGGACCTCAATTTTTCTAAAGAACAATATTCCAACAAAAAATTATTTTATCTGACGAGTTCTAATAAATGTTTTAAGAAAAGAATCCATATAAACATTTTCAATGTTATTTTATTATTACATGATTAAGAAGTGATTTTTTAATTTCAAAATATCACATTGGTGAATTTAATAGAAGAATTTTACTCGTGTTAACAATTGGACCTAAATTTTAAATTCAAAAGTGGAGGGTCTAAATTTCTGAAACTAAAAATAGAATTTAAATATATTTTAATATTCAAATTTGTAGTTCATAATTTAACACAAATAAATAATCAACCCAATGTGAACTCAAAGAATCATACTCATATTTATCTTTAACATTGACTAAACATATGTTGCATTAAAAGATAAGTTATAGTACACTAGTTGAAATTTCTTTATCAAGCAAATGGTTGATATGAGTTATCAAACAAACACTTTGTTTAGCAAGCATACTTTTTAGTCTAATAGAATATGATTCTATTGGATAATTATGGATTGAGTATTAGCTCGATTGGTATGAATATTGTTTGTCAATATAAGATGATATGAATTTGAGTGTACTGGAGCGTATTATCCTCTTATTTATGGATGGAGGACTAATGATAGTTTTGAACATTGGGTAGTTCTGTCTAAATACTTTTTTATCCAAACACCTGATGTTGGCTTTTTTTCATTTTATCCTAACACATGGGACTTTTTTTCTTTTTAACTCTTTCATTAATGAAAATAACATTGGGCCCTAACTTGCTATAACAAGTGGAACCTAGCTAGAAATTGTGAGGAGAAAAAGATAGGAGTTCATGAAGGAAGTGCTATGTAATATGTATGGTAGCTAAAGAGACTGTGACTAAAGTTCCACTAAATTATAGCAACTCAAAAAACTATGAAACAAAGGCCACATATTTGACATGTATGGGTGATATATTTTTGGAGTTCTTGAATGGACAAATCAACCTACTAGGAGACATTAGCACCTGAGGTTTTAAGATAATTGGGGTCCATTCTTTGACAATATTATAATTAAATTCTAAGCAATTTAGGCTCATTGCTTTAGTGTTTTGTTCATGTTCTTTTTATAATACCCCAAATCTTATCAAAAACCCAATCCCCAAACTGTAGTTGGAATGAACCCTAGAAAATCATGGACTCAATAGTTCTATTTGAAGACTGTAGGCTTTTGGTTTTAGATATTTAAGAGCAATCCATTCCCACAACTGAAGGAAGACAATTTTTTTTATAAGGGGTAGGGGTAGGGGTAGGGGTAGGGGTAAGGGTTTTCCTAGAATTGAATCCAATATTTATGTCAACTGAAGACTTGAGCACTCCTCTCTCAAGTTCAATGGACAAGGAAAATATCTCTCTATATGGATTATATTGTTGGATAAAATTTAGGATGTACTTGGTAGGAAAGAAAAATGAAAGGAAAGAAAATAAGAGAAATTATAATTTTTTTATCTCAATTCTTCTAAATTAGAACGATGAGAGGTGAGAAAATAAGAGAAATATATATGTTAATTCAAAATTATATATTTTTCTTTTAATTTTCTTCACTTTATAAAACAAAACATTAATATGAGTTATTTTTTCACATCAATGGTGAAATTCTTTAATTTTCATAAACGAATTAAGAGATTCTCACATATTTTATCTATTTTGTTAGTTTTATTTTTAAAATAAGGATTATATGTCCTTTTCCTAAATTTTCTAGTAGATTAGAATCTAATAATTTTACGGATAAGTTTTATATCAATAAAGGTTGAGTATAGTAGTAAGGCATATTACATTCTTAATGAAAAATGTAAATTCACACTTTAAAGCGATATTATTGGAAAAACAGCAATAAATCACGAACATAAATTAAACATGAAAAAATTAAAAAATAAGAATAATTAACACTTGTTGGCTCAACTAATTTATTAAAAAAATTATTATACTAGAAAAGTCAAGACAATGTCCCTTGAAACAATAGTGTTTTCTGAACAAATATTAAAGGTTGCCAAAATCCAATTTAACCAAACTCCTTTGGGTAGAAAAATAGTACCACAAGCTAGGGATGGCAACGTGCTAAATATTAATTGCTTTACATTCCGATTATTCAACTTCTTTTAAATATATTACTTGTTTATAGATTAGATATTAGCTCGATTGGTATAGATATTGTTGTCAATGCAGGAGGAAGTGAGTTTGAGTGCGTTAAAACGTAATATCCTTCTATTTATAGGTTGGGGAGAAGCTATAGATAATTCTAGGTATTGTTTAAAAAAGAACATATATGATCAAAATCTATGCAAAATTAAAGTGATTAGATGACAAAAATTTAGAAACTAATAACTAATAATTAGAAGAATTGAAATTGGAAGTAAACTTTTTCCTTAATCATTTGGATCAAATCCGGATATTGAAATCGATATTATTGAAAAGACTTTAATTACCTGGATACCAATTCCAACCCGAGTAAAATTATACTCAAACTCATTTCCATTACCTTGATACGAGAGACACGTCCAAAACAAATAACCTACCCCCATAATAGTAACCTTATCTTCACCAATGAATTTGATAGGTATCACGTCTTTGAATGTTTCTAAAAAGAAAAGGAAATTTCGTAAAATTTGACCATCTGTCATCACATTTGCTTCATCCCTAAAGTTGGGGGCCACAAATAAAGAACTTAGAATAAGGGACAAAGCATACAAAAGTGGGAATTGTATCATTGCACCATCTTTTTAGCTGTGATGGAAATTGAGAACAATTATGGCAAGCTAAACTATATTATCCCACCCAAAAAATATACATGTAATTTGATGATTTGATTTTACATTTTTGCGTGTTATTCATGAGAAGGTATGAATTAATTTAACATTCTTTTTCATTATTAAATAAGTTCAATTTTTTTTTTGAATTTAGTTAACGATCAATTAATTCGGTGATTCATCGTAATTAAAAGGTTAATTAATCATCAATATCGATATACTGACTTTATGAAAGATGATATGTTTTCCTTTGTAAAGTGAGGATATTTCCATAATTATTTAATTGAAACGATTATTCGATTGACTTATGACACCAAATTCAATAAAATATTAAATCTAATATTAATAGAGATAAATTTTATCCCAAATGGAAAGCATAATATTATATTTTAGAAAGTAATAGCATTAATAGTTTTAAGACAATATTTAGGTATGGTGAGACTCTATTCTAAGAACACACCACTAAGGTAGTGTCATTTGAAGAGGTTGTTTTAAGTTTAACTCAAAATTTGGTATGCCTCGAATAATGTAATTCATTTATTAATTTAATTAAAATGTTTAATAAAAATAAATAGTTTTTAAACTTTGTATAGAAATTGCAATAACATTGTACACTAAATTAGGTTTTAATTTTTTTGATATTTTAAATGATTGAATTAGTATTATTTAACTCATAACATAAAGTCTAATAATATAGAAAATATTATTTAAACAATTTTTTCTTAAAAATAAGGATGATGAGAATGGTTGAAGATTTTGTTTGAGATTTTATAAATATAAATATAATAGCACATGGTAGGATTGTAGATAAATTTAATCACGGGTCATGTTTAAAGATTCGCTAAAAAAGTAGGAGGATTTGAAAAAAAAAATATGAGTCCAAAAAATAGGTTTGGATAAAAATAATGCCCGTTTTTTAAATGGAGCGAGTCTCGAATAAGATTTTTGGCTCGGATCTGACTCAACCCGAATCAGCTGTTTCATTGCTATTTTGTTGTCATTTTACTGTTGTTTTACTATCATTTCGCTATTATGCTGCTACTATTTTGTTATGATCGTTTGGGTATTGTATAACTCTTGTTTTATTGCTAATTTTGCTACTGTTTTAGAGGTATTTACTTGCTAAGTTGCAACAATCTTATTGTTATTGAAGTATAAAGACTTTTTAAAATATATTTTCAATTTATTGAGAAAATTTTATTTTAATGCTTTTAATGTTTTTGATATATTATACTTTTTAAAATTATTTTTATATAAAAAAATAAATTTAAAAAATTAATACATTCTAGTTGAGTCAAGCTCAGGTTTAACATTTTTAATTCGAGTCAGATTTAAACAAGATTTCAGACCGAATCAAAACAAAATTTAAAATTTTATATCGATTCAGACCCAACTCAACCCATGATTAGGTGTTGATTGGCAGAGGTTGTTTCGGATCTGAATATTATGTCAAAACCCTAGTACTATTAGGTAAGATTAAGGGGATATAAGTTTAATTTTATAGTTTTAAAGACGTGGGGTCCACTTAGTGTATGAGTTATATGTTTTTGAATGTTTGAACAAAGGGACTTGAGAGAGAGCGTGAAAAGTCGTTGCACGTGCGGGTGAAAACGATTTAACGGAGCCTCAACGTCACGCTCTTTCGAACGATTCTTGCTGTCGGCCTTATTACCACCCATTTGAGTCTACTCAGTTTTACCGAGTTCGCCAACTCAATCAATAACCAACAACCATCCTTGTCCAAATTTGAAACTATTTCTTTCTTCTCTGCTTTCTTAAAATCCAAATCTTCTTAATTAAAATGAAAATCGTTCATCTATTATGAATCCACTAGGGATGGCAACGAGACGGGACAGAATGAGCCAGATTTTTATCCGCTCCAACCCCGACTTAAAATTTGATCGATCTGCCTCGAACTTGACTCTTAATAAAAAATAATCTGTCCCTAAATCTAAACCCGAAATTTAATAAAAAATTTGACTCTAATTTGACCTGACTCAAATTTAATTTAATTATTTTATTTTTTTATTTAGAAGCAAAGTATATTTATCTTTTTATTTATATATTCATTTATTGATAGAAAAAAAATTACTATATGTATATATGTTATAGAGTATTCTTATAAATATCCTAAAATTTAGCGGATTTATCTCAAACCCATCTTCGATCCAACTATTTTTTTAATTTCACCCTATCTATCCTGCTCCAAATTTAATTTTTCAGGAAAAAAATTAAGTTTTTTTTGGCATCCCAAACACCCACCCACTCATTTATAATTTATGCAAGGTGAGAATCCAACTTAATTTACCAAAATCCAAAGACTTCGGCTTTGTAAATACTGCCTAATTTTAAAGATTTTTTGAAAAGTGAACATATTGAGTAATAAGAAGAGGTGCCCAAATTAGTTCATACATCCATAATTGATAAACAAGCCCTTGCACTAATCAAATTAAACCATTTTTCAACAAAATTGCAAGTATAGCTTCAAATCCAATATTGACAAAACTTAAATATATAATATGGTGAAATTTTAATTTAAATCCATATTTGACAAATTTAAAAGTCATAAAATATATTTATTATTTTTAAAAGAAATTATTCATAATTCAATTAAAACTTTTAAGTACTCTCATATTATATAAATTATATATGAGTTTTGTCCAATTTGACTTAATTTTCACCATATATCTATTATATTATTGATACTTTAATTGAATTACTGTCATCAATCACTCGAGTCTCAGTTTAATTATGAAATTATCAAAATCTCAATATTATTTTTACAAAATAACTTATTATTTTAATGATGTTTTTTTATCATTTCTGGAATTTGAACTCATAAAATTATGATTTTATAGTCTCAAATTTACCATTTAGTTTTATAGATTTATTACATAGAATTTCACTGCAGTAAACATCTAATAATCTTTATAATTATGAGTCAATATAATTGCAACATAATTCATACATCAAAGTTTCAAACTAGTAATTCAATTGAAGCCCAAATTAGAAATCATTTTATTTTATTTTTCAGAAAAAAATTATAATATGTTAAATCATATATAGTTGCCAACTTGCCATTGTTATCCAACAACCCCCCAAAAAAAGGTATAATTTTGTTTTTCCCCAACAAATTAAATCTGTAGAGATATAAGCATTCACTTATGGACTAACAGATGATAATTATATTCAATAAATAAACAAAAAATCCTTAAAAAACAAATAAAATAATTAACCAAAACCCAGATTTACATTTTCCTTCTCTTAGGGCTAATGTATTTGGAAAAGAAAAATGAAATAAGTAAAGCATTCAAAAATCTGGTAAATAATGAACCCAACAAAAGATTTCATGAAATTATATGGATCTATTTTTCTGACATTTGATGCAGTCTACACTGTTTCTTTGCCCTAAACTCATTAAAACAATGATCTCTCTCTCTCTCTCTCTCTATATATATATATAGGAGAAAATAAGAAAAATGAAACCGACAAAAATTCCATGAAATTATATGGAACTATTTTTCTGACAGTTGATGATCTACACTATGTTTTGTTTTTTGTTTTCTGTTTTTGCCCTAAATTCATAACAAAAATGAACTAAAGAGGAAGAGAAAGAGAAAGAAACCTTAAATGTATTAATTTCCACAATATATATTAACATGGATTTTCTACTAATATAACTTCTACATTTTAGCTGTCTACGGTTTTTCTTTTCTTCAAGTGTCACCACATTCATGCCAGCAAACAAGCATGGTGACGCACCGCCGGAGAATGTAGAACTTTGCTCTTTGCTCCTTCACCAGCCGGCTGCACCGCCGTCCGAATGCCTTACACCGATCCCCCACGTGTCGTCCGCAGAAGCTTCTGTTAGTGTTACTCTCCTCCTTCATTTCACTGTGAATATATATATTTAATTTAGACGAAAAGAGAGAGAGGGAGAGAGATTGGTTTTTTTTTTTCTTGGTAATATAGTTTGGTTGATGGTGAAGAAGGAGGACATTTTTGGGGGTTTATATAATTTATAATAATGTTCAAGGACATAGATTAATTGGACATCTAGAAAGACTATAACACCCTAGTATATCTTATTGTTTTATATCAATACTTTAGGGATTAAAAGGTAACTTCCTTTATGGACCAAATGCTCTGTCATCCATTCTCAAACAAAGGGATTGTTTTATTATTATTATTAGGATTAAATATTCATTTAGCCCTTGAATTTGTGACTTTCTCTTAGTTGGTATTTATGGTTTTTAATCCTAAGTTGATATTCGAATTTTTATTCCGTATGAAAACTCGGACTGAAAAAAAGTATCAAAACCCTTGATGAGATAAAAATATGGGTACCAACTTAGAATAAAATACCATAAATACTAAATTAAGGAAAAGTAATAAATTTGTAATAAAAAAGGGGTTAATGGATGTACTTCTATAATAGGAATAATAAATTATCACTTTTAATAACATTACTTTTTAATTTTGAATCTGCAACTAATATGTATTTCTAAAATGATAATTGATAATTTAATAATTATATAAGTAATAATTGTTTGAAATATTAAATATACAAAAAGTAGAGAATAACGAGGTTAAAACTAATAAATTAAATTATATATATTTGGGTTTCCCAATAATTAAAGGACAATCCTAAGAGTTTCCTTTAGATTTTGCTTTAGATCTTCCTTTTTGGGGTTGCCATTTGTTTGACTGATGACTGAAGTTTGCCTCAAAGGCAAAGTAAGCAAGCGTGTACACCTCCGCATTCGTGTGCTTTCATCTTTTTAATTAATTATTATAGATTTTAAAATATTCATCCGCATAATGTTCTGATAAATGCTTTTACTAACGGTAAAACTGTTAAAATTTATATATTTTTAATATTAATCATGTACCAACCAAGACATCATATTTCAATATAATTTTTTGTTATTTATTACTGTAACGGTAAAATGTTAAATTATTTATATTTTAATATTATTTATGTATCAGTCAGTACACAATGTTTTAATTAATGTAATTGATATAGACCGAAATTTTAATCTATAAATAAGATGTGATTTAAGTCAAAATAAATCTGAAAATAATATTTACATTTAAATTTCGGGTATATATATTTCTTGTTTTGTAATTTTATATTAATTGAGTAAATATAAATAAAAATAAAAATTATTAATATATTATTATTTTTAAAAAAATAGATGTATATCATGTCATGCTTATCAAGGACGGATGCACGGTAACTCGGTAAAGCGTGTAAGGGGCTTTGGTCCATGTATTTAGTATATATTTTATACATATTTAAATATTAAATAAAATTAAGTTCACCCCTCAAAATAAATTTATTATGTATTATAAGTTTAAAAAAATCAAAATTAACTTTTTTTTAAAGTGATATATCATGCATGAAGTTTACTTTAACGTGTAATATTATAAATAAATTTTAATTTGATCTAATATTGACCGTCTTCCGATGTACTAACATCATAAGTGAGAGAATATTGCAACTAAAGATAAGAATTAAGGTAGTGTCTGCAAGTGTACGAGTCAATTGTAATATAGTTTTTGTACAACAAAGCACAAAGAGTACTCCGAGGATCGTATCAGATTTGCGGTTTGGGGAAAATTGTTATATATTGAACCAATTACCAGAAATAATTATTAATCTACTTGATGCACGAATAAGTAGTGTTAATTTTTTAATTGAATGTTTGTGCAAATATTAGAATCAATTTATGCTTTATACATATTTCTCATGTTTCAACTGTATTAACCTAATTAATTGATTGAAAGGTGGAGTCTAATTTGGATTGGTTGGATCTGGTTGAGTGCAATTAAACCCTAAGATTGACGACCTTAGGAAGTCATTTAGGTAGATATGAACCCAAAATCCATATAGTGTATTGAGTATCACTTAGCAGATTAAACCTTAGGATTGACAACCCTAGGAAGTCATGAAGGTAGGAATGAACTCAAAATTAGTATTGCCTACTGTGAAAACCTTACCCTGACCCGGTCTGAACTGTGGCAACGAAAGATAAGTAATTTTTTTCGACTTATTAGGTTAGTAGAAGGCTGAGAGGCCTTTTAGGTTAATTATTAGCCAATTATTTAAAACTCTACATTAATAATTAATCAAATAAAACAATTGGATTTAGGCTAAAGGAACTCGCATGGTTGAAACAAGGAATAGGAGAAATTGATACATTAACCTAGGAGTAGATTTAGGTTTACTATTTAAAGAATAGAATAAAAGGAAGAGATGCTCATGAATTAATTGATGAAAGCGTGGTTCCAGAATAATCTCCGCTCGCGAAAGTCTCACTTCGGAATAAGATCTTCCAATTACAAGAATATAACGTAAGCAAAGTAAAAACAAAAAACGAAATAAAAATCTAAGAATGATTTTAGTCTTCTTAAATTTGTGTGTTTAATCTGATTGCAATGAACTTTATATAGGCTAAACTCGAAATATTAATGCGCCTAAACTATCCTTAAAGCACTTAGAGTTCAACTAGGAAAAATACCCTTAATTGCCCTAAAAAATGTAGCCATCACGAGTAGGGATTTTTGGACCGCGTAGAAGCCGTGTTGCAACATAGGTTGGTGTCACGACACAGCAGACAATTTTATTCCAAGGCTTGTTTTTGCTTCTGTCTTCGGTGCTACGACATCAATGTTTGGTGTCGTGACATAGGCAGCAGTTTCGACCCAAATATGCATCTTTAGCTCCCGATTTTTCTACAAAATCATGTAACTTTATTTAAGTATCTAAAGAATAATAAAAGCGATTGAAAAGCATAAATTACTACTTCAAGCATGAAAACATAAATATATACTAAGATGCTTTGATTTAACTATCAAACAAACTAAAATCATGTGTAAAAGGATGTAAATAATAATGTAATTCGTGGTAGATAAAATATTCACAAATCACTAACAATATTATCAAATTAGCACCATTTTATGTTGATATATTGTAAACACAAACAATTATATTAATCCGATATAAAAGTAAATGTATGTATTCATTTTTTAAATGTATACAATTAAATCAAAATCAAAGTTTTATGTATATATATGAACCACAAGTCAAGTTTCACGTGTATAATTATACCAAATCAATGTTCATATATCAAATTACAAATTGGATAAAATTCATATATAATTTTGATATTTATCCTTATTATATTTATTTGCAAGACTACAATCAATGTTATGTTTTGGTTAAAATATGTTATAAGTCCTTGTGCTTTTCACAAATTTGGAATTTAGTCTTTGTACTTTATTTTTAGAAATTTAGTCTTTTTACTTTTAGATTTCAAAATACAAGTCTAGTTGTTTACACCATTAATTTTTGGTTAAATATATTGGTGTGACATTTTGAAACAAATTAAATACTCACTTGGTAGTAATGTAAATAAAAATGATGTTGTAATGAATCTAAATTTAATAAAATAATTTTAACATTGTTAACAATCGAACTTGAATTTTGAAATTTGAAAGGAGCTAAATTCATAAAAGTAAAAGTATAAAATTAAATTCTAAATTTACGAAGAGTATAAAAACTTATGACATATTTTAACTTTTTCTTACCTTCGTTGCTTTTATAATAATGTTCTTTTTTTATTCGAAAAACTTGATAGTTCATAATTGGTGAAGGTAGTCACAAATAGATCCGATCATGCGCTGAGCTGATGCAAAATTTAGGTTCTTGTTCTAGGCCTAGACCTAACCTAAAAAATGGGCTTAAAATTTTGTCCAAGTTCGGGTTAGATAAAAAATGCTAAACTTGAGTCCGGCCTACTCGTATTAAAAAAATTATACTATTTTTTAATATAAAACAAATTTAAAAAATATAATACATCAATTACACTAAAAACATTAAAATAAATACTTTCCAACAAATTAAAAATACATTAAAATTTTTTTTATACTTAAACAACACTAAGATAATTGCAACTTAGCAAGTAAATGACTCTAAAATAGTAGTAAAATTAACAATAAAATAAGAGTTATACGTATCCAAACAATAACAACAAAATAGTAGCAATATAATAGCAAAATGACAACAAAACAACAACAAAAGCAACATGGAAAATTGTTTTAGCCAAATTTGGGTCGGGCCGAACCCGGGCCAAAAAGTTCTTACCCAAGGCCTGACCCATTTAAAAAGTGAAACTTATTTTTTGTCGAAACATATTTTTCGAGTCTATATTTTTGATCGAACCCTCTCACTTTTTAGGCAAACTTTCGAGCCTAGATGAGTAACCCGACCCCTTCAAAAACTAAGTTTTTAACACTAGTTGTTGAAATTGTGATTGGAGATTGATGTATTTATTACCTTAATTAAATATATATAATTAATTTTCAACTTTGAATTTACAATATTTCACGGTCTAAAACCAATAGAACTTTGTATTAATTGAATTGCAAGTGGTAAACAAATTTACGGATTCAGTTGTTATTAGCCCCTCAAAACCAAACCGCCAAGATCCGTCACTAGAGCTTATTATATCATTTTTTTTATTTATCGTAATTCATATTATAATTTTTAATATATTATATAAAAGGTTATTAAATCTCAGAGTGAGTTTTTGATCAAATCGAGTTGAATTGAATGAAAAAATTTGAGTTAATTGAGCCTTATTTTATAATCTTAACTCGATTAAAAATTTATTCGAATCGAGTCGAGTAAAATGAAATTCAAGTCAAGTCGAATCGAGGGAAATTATTTGAGTTAAATTAAAAAAATTAAACATATCAAATTAAAATCATGTTGGAACACATAAATTTGAAATCATATATCTTTGAAAACTTTTTCAAAACAAAATAAATTTTAAAATTCAACTCATCTCGAATTCGAAAAAATCAAATATAAATTCGATCAAATTTTTAAATTTTTTAAAAGTGAAATCAAATTGTACTCGCGTTATATGAGAGCTTCCTATTTTAGGAAAAAAAATGAGAATGCAGCAATTAGGGTTTGATAGTGTGAAATGAAAGTCTTAGGGGTTAAGTTAACATATATGTCGGTCCATTTATTAATTTACTGCTTACTGTCAACATTTATTATCATGTCATGCACAGGGCAGCTTGGGGGCAGTGCGACTTGCACGTGGAATGCCAGGTTTAGGTCCCAAATTTTACTTTCATTCTTTCATATTTTTTACAATTCATATTATTTTTATTTAAATAAATTATATAAAATTAAAAATTAAAATAGTATAAAATTTAAAATTTGTATTAGCTCGATTGACATCGATATTGTTGTCAATGCCGGAGGACGTAGGTTCGAGTGTATTGAAACGAATTATCCTCTTATTTAATAATTGTTGAGGCCTGAGGGGGTTATGAATTATTCTAATAATTGTATTAAAAAAAAAGATATGATAAGAATCTATAATGAGTTTAATGTTAAAAAAGCTTAAATTTAATGAAAAACATATTTATTGTGTACACATTTTAACAAAATAAACCTTATTCTTTTTATTTCAATAGTGTTTTTAAATTCGAGTCAATTTTCTTAATTTATAATAAAAATAAAAACGGTGTTAACGTAACATATTTATATCAAAGAATTTAATTGATGTGGCTAGAAGATATTTTATTTGACTTAAAATTTTTATAACCAATATTTAACTTAGAATTAAAAATATCAAATAA
The DNA here is from genome assembly GCF_025698545.1 of Gossypium raimondii. Classification (NCBI taxonomy): domain Eukaryota; kingdom Viridiplantae; phylum Streptophyta; class Magnoliopsida; order Malvales; family Malvaceae; genus Gossypium; species Gossypium raimondii. The sequence goes on from NC_068574.1 coordinate 55,448,356, forward strand.
CAAAATCTTTATCTAACATTAAGAGAAGATTTCAATAAAACCGCAACACCCAATTAAACAAGAATGCATGAAAAAGAGAGAGCTAACTATGAGGTGTAGTGTAGTGGTTACTCATATCATTCATTAATTATGTAGTCAGTGGTTTGATCTTCATTCATAGGAATGAAATATATTCTATAACCAGCTATTTACCTTTTTGAAGAATAACTGTAATAAAAAAATTAGTGTTTTTGACAAAAAAAAAGGCAAGAAAAACAAAAACAAAATTTTCCATCAATGAAATTATTTAAGAAGAATCCCAAATATGAGAGTCGCCTAAGAGTGTTCACTTTTGTTAAACGGTGAAATTCAAATACACCCAATTTTGGGACATAAGAAAAATTACTTTCTTCTACTTTGCCACTTAATCTTTCTTAAGCATATAGATTTGTTCCTAAGAACTTTCAAAATTGGGAATCATTTGTTTTAAAGGATTGGGAGTTGAAAATATTTCTTATTTCAAGTTATTATTCCATTTATTGTTGCAACAAGAGTTCAAGACAGGAAAATGGAATTAAATAATTATGAGAGTAAAGTAAGAAGAAAGATAAATGAATGATATTTGTTAATGCAATTCGGATGTATCATCCTAATTTTGTGAAGTTTCGCTCAAAAAATGATTTTATTCAATAGCTAACTCAATCCTACTATTGGCTTAATCTACCATCTCAAGGGATAATTGCAACTCAAAAGTTGAACTCAAATTGTTAAAATCACTTTCCCTAATAATTATACTTACGTTCAATAAAAATTCTCCAATAAAAGCCTAAAAAGAGAATCGAAAATATATTGAGAACACAACACAAAAATGACACTTAGCTTTATTTGATAAATCATTGAAAATTAATTTTTATCCATGTTTGATAATCCAAAATTAAAACAATCGATAGAACTTAAAAAAAGTGTGAAAATAATAAGTAGATAAGAGTTACTTATCACTTAAAAGAGAATATTTTCAATTATTTTAATTGTATTTTATTTATTTTAATGTTATATTATCTTATAAAACTTTACATTTAAAATTTAAAATTTTTATTTAGAGTAAGGTGAAATATTTTTAAAAAATTTAAGGATAAAATGTAAAATATAATTTTCTTATAGTTTAAAATCTACATTTATCAAACAATCTAATTATATTTCGTAATTAATTTTAAGTAATATATGAAACATATTTTATAACTTAAATTTTCAATTTATCAAACAACACATTAAAAGCATCATTTAACCTATTTATAAATTTCATATTTAATCACCCAAACTGAATTTAAGATATACATTTCATTCAAATTTAAGTTAAAAGTATCTCAATCAAATTCTGAATAAGCCTTCAACTAAAAGTCTTAATTAGCTTCAAAGTCTCAAAAGATAATGATAAAGTGGATCTTACTTATATCTTAAAATTTTCTAATTCCATGCCAAATATAATAATAATCAAAATTACATCGTTTTAATCACACCAATTAAAATGCAACACACAATCATGTCACATTATTATAAATAAAATAATTTGAAAGAAGAAGAAGAAGAAGAATGAGTCAAACGTATGAAAAGATGTAAATTTTGATTATTATGCATTAATTGAAGTTTGAAGCCAATATGAATAATAGAGCAACAAGTGTGGATGCATGGGATTTGGTAGACAAAAAGAGTCGTCGTAAATTGTAATGATCATCAAAATCAGATTTCATGCTTCCTTCAATTAACCTTTGGGAGTAGTGTAAGTTGGAAAATTAGATTGTTTGTTTTGTCGAAAATGGGGACTTCAACCCCCAAATATTCCTTTGCCATTGAGTAAACGAGTGTTTTTTTTATCTTCGTTGTGATTGTTCTTCTCAATAATATTGTCCTTGAATTTGTAATTTACGTTCTTCCAAAAAGAAAGCCAATTTATTTGAATAGAGAACATAAATGATATAATTAAGATGCATGATCTTATCAAATATTTTAATTTAACAGATTGGACTCGATTGAATCACAAATAAAGTGATAAATAATTTGTATTTAAATTTTAATTAATATTAATTTTGAATTTAAAATTTACCTAAACCCAACGAATATTTTTCAAAGTTTAACACTTTATGTAGTTTTAAGGCATCATCAACTCAGCATAGTGAAATTATAGTGATTGGTTGACCAAACTTGGGCTTGAATACCTTGAATAAGGCCCCCATTTATAAATGTTCTAAGCCCACGGGCCTAGTAAGTCACTCTGCCAATGATAGATCCTACAAGAGTATAAAAATTGTTTTTGTAATTCTTTAATTGAAAAAATCGGGTAAAGTATCATAGAAGTCTGTATTAGGAGTCAAACTGTATGTTTTCCCCTCTATTTAAACAAATTAGATCAAATAGTAAATTAGTCATTCTTGTTAAAAATTTTACCTATTTGTGTTGTTAAAAATTAGCGTGCCTAACCAAACAATCATATAATGACATGTGGCATGCCACATGCACGTCATGTTGACATATAGAGATTAGTTTTTTAAACTACAAATAGATGAATTTTGTAATAGAAATAACGAATTTGTTCTTTGATCTAATGTACACAAATATTAATTTGCCCATTTTTTAAATAAAAGGGGATAAAATGCAATCTAACTCCTACTACAAAGGCCTCCATGGTACTTTTATCATAAAACTCTTTTATTAGAATTATTAACATTCAAGTATGTTTCTTAGATGTAAGTTAACATGAAATGCTTGTTTGATTGTAAATCAATCAAATCCTTATTATACTTGCATTTGGTTCACATTATGTAACATTCCACCAATAATCTTACATTTCTAAACAATATCGAATATAGAGTATAATCTCAATACTTTACATTCTTTAGGCTATTTTAGATTACATGCGAATTAAAAATTTATAATTTCAAACAATTTCATTCTTTTATCTTAAATAAAATTTAAGTCTAAATAAAACAAAACCCTCTCTCTTAACAATGAAACCATAGATGTTTTAAAAATTATAATTATTAAATGTACTATAAGAATTTATTTATTAGTATGTTAATTATGATCAATAAATTATGGTTAGTGATGTAATTACATTTCATAATTATTGTAATTATTGTTTACAAAATTATTTCAACACCATATATTTACTTATTGAAACATAAGATGTAATAAAAACAAGACTTACCATAATGGAATGAAAAATAAGACTAAAAAGTATTAAAGGAATTAAACTTAATGTTATAAAATAAATCTATAACAAGAACAATTTAGTAAAATGTGTTTCTAGGTAACATTATACTTAATCAACCGAACATTAAAATATTACATTCCAACCCAATGAACCAAATAAGGTAATATAACATAACCGATATTCCACTCCATAATCATACATTCCCGTAATTTTATTATTAAAGTTAACTTACACTCTTTAAACTAAACACACTCTTAAGAGGGTGGGGGAAATAAAGAATTTGATATTAAAGGGTCGGAATAAAATTATAGAAATTTGGAGGCAAAACTAAATTTTTTGTTTTGAAAAACCTTAGATTGAAAAATTAATGATTGGGAGGGCCAAACTGTTATTATCGCAAGGTTATCATCATTATATAATCCATAAGGTTTCTTATCCTTCCCGATGTGGAATCGAAGCACGTTGTCTTATCTATCTTTGATACTTGGCGTTAACACCATGTTAGTTCTTCAGCCTTCACAATCACACTAGAGTTTTTGAACTCAGCTTAACCATACTTGAATTTAAGATATGAACAACATATATTTTAAAGTTTCTTGAACCGCATATTAAAAAAAATAAAGAATCGAAGTCAATGACTTGTTCCAATTTGCTACACATGCATGAGGAAGATGCCAAAAGATGCATGGCCCAGTATTTAAAACCCTTATTCCTCCATATATATACCAATCAATTAGAGTCTAATATAAGTATATTCTGAAAGCATATGCTTTTTCATGTGAATTATTCCTCAGAATATGCTTTTTATTGAAGTGTGGATGATGTTAGCAAAGACTTGCAGGTTTGGAGCAAAATAGATAATCCTACATTATCAACTTATTCTCTTGATTTTACATGCAAGATTGGATATGTTCTTTTTCTTTTCATGAAAATGCATTGTTGAATGTGTTTGTTTATGGTCATCTAAGCCATTTTTCATCTCGCCAATTCTTTGTTCAAGCAGTTTTTGGATAATCGAACCGATAGAATACACCCGCGGAAATGATGTTTAGATGACCATCAACAAACAACTTCATCTTATTGCATCAAGTGTTTATTTAAGGTTTTGTTACGTTTTAAAACCACCTTTTCTTTTTCAATCAACATTCTTCCCATCTCTACAAAAGTTCGAGTGCCAAATCTTACCATAACGGTGAAATCAAGAATTTTATGTTGGGGGTCGGAATATAAAGGAGACGAATGGGATGGACTTAGAAGTGACTGGAGATTCAAATCGAAACTGTAATGGGATGAGCTATTTTGGTCAACTGTTTTACGCGCGATAAACACGACACGAAAGAAAACATGTCATGATTGCCGAAGAACTTGGTTTCAGAGAAGCAATTCAGAACTGAAAAAAGGGTAAGATTCTTTTGTTCTTCATGGAGTGAAACTCCCAGCTACTTGTCTCTTTTATATTATCTTAGCCTTTCCAATGTTTTCTTTTTTTGGAACTTCCAATGCTTTGTTTGTTCAAACTGAAGATGGATTAAGTGTCATCAGTTGAAGTATATCCATCTATCTATCTATATATAATCAACTTTAATGGTAATAATTTGGAAGCAAGAATAGCAATGATCCAACGGATACATATGATTTATGTTTCCGCCATGGTGGGAAAGTTATTGTCTTGTGAAAGCCAATAATTTTGTTTAGGAGCACCCCAAAAAGTTACAAAATTTTAGGGGTCAAAGCTAAAATATTACCTTCAAAAATTTAAAATTTACTATTTTAGGTGTCAAAGATAAAAAATAGTTAAATAGAGTTATTAATATTTTAGAAAGGTTAAAATATAAATTTTCCGTTTAATTAACAGCTATAATTTTTTAAAAGACAAAGCAATTTTATTAATTTTAAAATTTAAATTGCAGAGAAGTTGATTTCTAAAATTAGCAATTTAATTAAAAGATTTTAACTGTATTACTTATTTGGTTAGTATAATAAATTTATAATTAACCCGTACAAACGAGAATAATATGTATAGAACTATTGGTGAGATAAAAGGAAAAAATTAAACATGGTTTTGGAACTAACTAGATCGATAACCATCAGGATATTAGATCAAAATAAGAGGTTAAATTAATTGGTTCGTAAATTAATTTGGACCGGACTAAAAATAGGTTTGAATGTATAATTAAACCAATTGAACTGATTTTTAATATTTTTTCTCATTTTATGAATTTTAATTAAATCAGATGAATCAATTAGACTAAGGAACAAATGATCTAATTGATTCAACCACTAATCTAATTTTCTAGAATATATATATTTAAAAATTTTAGATTTTTTTTACAATTTTCTAATATTTAAATACCTATTTTAATTCATACAAAATTTTTAATTTTATATATTATTTTGAAATCTATATTTATATTCTAGATTTTTATAAAACAATATAGGTAAACTATAAAAATAGTCACTTTTATTTGCCTCAGATTACATTTTAGTCATTTATGTTTGAAATGTTACGTTTTAGTCACTTACGTTATCGTTTTGTTACGAAGTAATCACTCTACAGTTAAACTCCGTTACCTCCCTAATAGCAGTCCTATGTGGTAGTCCAAATCGGTTTTAAATGCTAACTTGGATGTCCAGTTGCTAGGATGGAAATAAGTTTTTAATTAAATAAATTTAATTTGGACTGCCACGTAAGACATCCAAGTTTACATTTAAAACCCATTTGGACTGCCATGTAGGATCGCCATTAGGGAGGTAAAGGAGCTTAATGGTAGAGTGGTCACTTCGTAACAAAACGATAATGTAAGTGACTAAAACGTAACATTTCAAACATAAGTGACTAAAATGTTATCCGAGACAAACAAAATTGACTATTTTTATAGTTTTAAACTTTTTTAATTTTTGAAATATTTATATATGATATATGAATATTTATATATTTTTAATCAATATAATATATAATATTAAAAAAATAAAAAGAAGCTGACATGGGGCATTCTCATAATGCCATGGGGTAATTTTGATTTTTCTACCGCTGTGGACCAATTTGGATAGGGTGGATAGTGTAAGTGCTAAATTGAGATAAAAAAAAGTTTTAGATGTCAAAATAAAAATACAGAGAGCCAAATTCAACATTAAGCTTTAAATCTATTATGACTTTACATATGATAATATACCAAATCCAAATCATATACAAATATGCACACAATAATTGAATATTGAATATTTCTTTTATTATACATTGGAATAAATCTTAAAACTATACATGAATTTTGATTTAATGTGCAATTGTAAACATGAACTTTAATTTGGTATAATTATACACGTAAAACTCTAATTGGGGTCCAAGTTTATACTTGAAACTTTAATTTTAATTTAATCATATACACATTTAAAGAAATAGTACATTAATTTATTTTATATTGGATAAATATAATTATTTATATATGCAATATATAAACATGAAATGATGTTATATCAATAATTGTTTTAATAATTTAATCAAAATTCATATACAATTACACATTAAACCATAACACATCCCATCCATTACTTTATTTTTAGTGCAAAGTTGCTTCAATTCTAGTCTCTCAACAAAAACAATGCCTTTAATTTGGGAAAGAAAAATATTTGGTATTATATTAGTAGAGCTTTTAGACTTCACAAGTAGAAAGTGTTATATAGAGATATTAATAAATATTAAAAAAGAAAAATTTAAAAAATAAGTGACTATTTCTTAAAACTGTTTATAGAATAAAAAAGAGAGAGTAAATTGTTAGTATACCAGATACTAAAGTATAAATGCATAACCAAAATTAAAATTAAACCTTTTAAGAGCCAAATATGAAAGACTAATAAAATAGCCTGTTTGGAGATCGACCCGTATAAACAATCAAAATAGAAGAAGTAGAAAAGATCGAACACAAATATTACGTGGAAAATTCCTCCGAAGAGGATAAAAACCACGGACAAAAAAGGCTTTACTAATTCGACAAACCAATGAAGAGTACAAGATGAAAAAAAATCAAAACCTACACAATAAAACCCAAATAATCACTAAAAGAAGAGTACAAGATGCAAATACAAGATAGTTGAAGTCATGAAGCAATAATTTTGCAGCAGAAAAAGTAAATATTTAATCAAGAATCTTGAGTTGCAGCTAATTTTAAAAATTAAAACCTCTAGAATTGAAAAGCAAAGAACATCACAACCTTCGTCTTCTTCTTCAATTGTATCTACCAAAACAATAGACCAAGACAAGTATTAGTGTGTTATATAAACACTTAGAGAAAAAGATCTGCAAATCTATGATGAAAGATTCACTTACACGGTTGTGGTTTTAAACAGACCTCCATTCCTCAATGATATCCTTCCGAAACCTCACCAAGGGTCGAACAACTTTCTTAATATTGAAATTAGGGTGCTCCCACTCCACTGCTTCCCACCAATCTATTGGATGCACTTGGATTCTCTGGAGAGAATTAGAAGGAGATAGTTTTCCTTCATCATCAATCTCAAGCTGTGGAAGACATAGAGGAATCCGCTTTAGCTTTGGACAATCACTTATTGAAATGTGTTGGAGAGAATCACAAACCATTACTCCATTTTCACTACAAATGCGCTGCAATTGTACTAGACTATTCAATAATAAAAACCTCAGTTTGGGGAAAGGGAATTTGATGGTATCCTTATTGGAACCCAATCTTTTTTTCTCGGATTCTGTTATTATTTCTTCCAATTCACTACAATCATCAACATCTATCTCTTCCAGGTTGCTTAGAACCCAATCAGCTGAAAACAATTTCTTAATTTTACCACAACGCGATAGACAGGTCCTTCTAAGGGAGGAAAATATGCCGACTGATGATTCACCAGCTCCAACTTCAACTATGACTTTCAAATTCTCCAAGTCACTTAGATACAGAGACTCGAGTGTTTGAAGCTGCTCACACTGGGATGAAATTACAGATTCCAACTCCCTACAAACACGAAGTTCACATACTTTCAAGTCAGTTGCATCCCTCAATCCAAAATCGTTTATACTTCTCACACCCCCACATCCCAATAGACTTAATTTCTCGATACCGTATGGAAGTATAATTTCATCTCCAACATCAAGTGTAACCCGTACAAATGTAACCAAATTACTAGAAGTCGAGGGACGAAATGAGGTCATTTGATAACATACCAAAATGGAGAATTTATAAAGCGTTTTTCTCTTACTTGCAAACGTGTTCAAGTCACCCACGTTATGGAACCAGCCCTCAAAAACCTCCAACTTGTTCAATTCCCTCAACTCTTTTGCGCTTAATTTTAAATGAATTGCCAAATACTGAAGCCGGCATAGTTTTGAGAGTGTTCCAGTAGGAATCCATGCTAGATGAGAGGTATATTTAAGATTGAGATATCTAAGATTTACCAACATTTCCAAACCTTGAGGGATTTCCCGGATTCCACTGCTTCCAAGATCCAATTTCTTCAAAGCTTGAAGTTTCGATAGACAAGGCAACCTCTTTAAACACAAACATCCTCTAAGCAACAGTACTGTGAGTTTCTCCAAAAAGGAAATAGAATTAGGCAAACTCTCTAAACGAGTATCAGAAAGATCAAGAATCTTAAGGTTAGGAAAGTGCTCAAAGAAAGATTCTGGAATTTCTTTCAATGCATTCCACGAGAGCAGCAACGTTGTGAGTTTTGGAAATTTCGGACTCTTCATCATTTGAGGAATTGTTGAGATGCAATTGTGCATCAAAGAAACCTTCTCCAAATCTTCACCCCAGTCTTCCTCGTTTGGTAGCTCTTCCAACTGCATACCAGCTTTTACCAGAAATCTTTTCCTTGTGATATGCAATGCCATATCTCTAACAAGATCATGCATTTTTATACATGGCCTATCCTGAACCCTTTCTAGCAAACAATTTTCTTCAAGCTCTTGCAAAATGGAATGACTGCTACCCTCCATTGCTTTTCTACTTCCCATTTCATCTATAAGCCCTTCTTCCATCCATTTTTCAGTTATCTCATCTTTATAGATTTCATGATCTTCAGGATATAATGCACAATACAGAAGACAATCTTGGTGTATTCGTTGCAGACGATCATAGCTGAATTTTAAACATCCATACACCCTATCTTCCATATCGTGGATGTTTCTGATGTACCCTCGTAATTCATCTATAGCATTTTCCCACATACGAGGATCGGATTTTCCCCTCATACAACCAGCCAGTGTGACAACTGCTAGAGGAAGTCCATCACATTCCCTCACAGCAAGTTTCATTAATGATTCTAAAGTTGGATTGGGCAACATGTCTTGTCCAACTTTGCTTAAGAATAAGTTCATGGCTTCCTCCATAGAAAAACAAGGAACTTTAACTTTCTTAAGTCCCATTGATTCAACAACCCTTTCTGAACGTGTGGTCAACACTAATTTGCATCCATTATTTGTTGCAGGCTCAAGGATTCCAAAATCCTCAAGGGAAAGGCTTCTCCATACATCATCCAATATTAGCACATACCTCATTTGTCCTTTCAACATTTCTGATAACTTCCCTGCACGGACGATTGTATCTTCATCATCTGACAAGTTTCTCTCCAATTGAGAAGCGATGTTATTTTGTAGCCTTCGAATATCGAAGTCTTGAGATACAGTTACCCAAATCAATTTTCTAAATTTACTCTCTTTCAACAACCTATTATGGACATCCTTCATAATGGTTGTTTTCCCGATTCCGCCCATCCCCCACACACCAATCAATCCAACTGCATCTCCCATCAAGTACTGATAAATTTCTTCTCTAACATCGATCGCACCTACTACTTCCGGTGTAGGTAGATTAACCGCTATGGTAGAAGGATCATTAACAACCAAGCCCCCGGAGAAATTTCCTTCAGCACGCACTTCCTTCATTGCCTGAGTCGCCTCATCAACAAGCTTCCCAAAGCATGAGCGGAAGAGATATTTTCCTTTACTGATTTTATCTTCAACATGTTGAGCATGACCAAGCTTTTGCTCTACTTTCTCAAACCATCTTTCAACTTCTTGCTTTGGCATTTTCCCAAAGTGATGCTCGTCTTTCAACTGCTGTCGAAAATCTGCCTCCTTGGCACGCAAATCCTCTTGTGCTTGATTGAAATCATCAACGTATTCCGTGAATTTCCTTTGGAATTTTAGATATTTGCTAGCTTTACGACCGATGAACTTAATAACATCAAGGATTGGCCCGATGAGTTCAGCCATTAAAGAGGTCTAGCTTTCCTGCATCAAATTTAGCATGTTAATGATTTAAGTTTAAGAATATTAGAAAATCAAAAGTACAATTACAATAATACAAATAGAGCCACTTGAGCTTGTTTCAGTGGTTGAATCCTCTAACCATATGCAGAACTTAAAACTTCAAACAAAATTCACTAAAATTACAGACATGATTGGAGGATACACCACCAGACCTAGTCTTCAAATAATACATCTTTCCTTACAGACACAATAATGCAGTTCATTTTGACATATATGCATATGAGATCCACATAAAGGGACTAAACAAAATGATATGTATGCAACATACGTAAGATCACATAAGGCTTGGGTGTATATGTGTGTTAGCACAACTTGTTTTTCAAAATTTGGTGAATTTAGAGATAATAAAAGAATAAAAGGCAACACAAGTAGCAGAGTATAAGATGCATGCTATGGCCAATTTATTGAAGCTTACTTGAATCTAGCTTGGAATACAGAATGCTAGTGGCAAACTCTTTTCTCCACTTCAAAAGATCCAACTAAAGAAGGAATTACTAGCGTTTGCTTAAGAATAGCTGAAATCAACGACTCCAAGAACAATCTTCAGTATTGTTTTTTGACTATTTTTTTCTTTGACAGTAGTAGTCGAATAGTGGGGCGATGGGTCAAATCGTATGCAAAATAATGTGTTAGCTGGCTGATCAACCATGGATCCAAATCTCAAGGCAATAAAAGTGTTGGATTTATTAAAAAAATGCTACAGTGTACCATATAAATTAATAGCAAAGGCAAACGTGCCTACTGCATGCCAAAAAAAAAAAAAAAACTTCATGTGCGCAACTCATTTTCTATTATTTGTGACCAAGAAAACCCCAAATCAATAAGTACGACCAATACAATTTCGACCTCTCTAAATTAGGCTTTCATTCAAATTTGGAAGCATGACTCCATATAGGAATAAGGTTTGTGTTCAAGTTGGAAATATTTTTTAATTATAAACCTGTAGCTATGGTGTGTAACTGTGTATATAGCTATATTTCATTTCAATTTATAATATGTAGGTAAGTGGGTTATTTACCAGTTGAGCTCAGGTTTCTTTACACCATTTTCATGCATTGTTCACAACAGGGAAATACTATACAAAATTTTACGGTATGTAGGAGACGATGAAACTGAGCAAAACCCAGCGAATAGTCTCTTAATTTGAGCTAAAATGTGTTTTATATTTGATGCACATTTGTGGTATATAATTTGGTCGAAATCAGAGTATTCACTGCAGGTAGCAGTGACTACTCTCTTTTGCCATGGGTAAAAAAATAAACGGTTGGTCATGAAATAAATTTCATGCATTTATGTTATTTTTTAATTCACTCAAGTATGTAAAATAGTTGCCAATGAGGTGTTGAGATTGTTGGTAAAGACTAAGTTTTACCATAAGTAGTCTCTGAATAAATAAACGGTTGGCCATGAAATGAATTCCATTCATTTCTTAATTCACTAAAGTATATAAAATAGTTGCCAATAAGGTGACAAGTTTCTCTCCAATTGAGAAGCGATGTCCTTTTGCAGCTTTCGAATATCGAAGACTTCAGATACGGTTACCCAAATCAATTTTCTAAATTTGCTCTCTTTCAACAACCTATTATGGACATCCTTCATAATGGTTGTTTTCCCGATTCCGCCCATCTCCCACACTGCAATCGATTCAACTGCATCTCCCATCAAGTACTGATAAATTTCTTCTCTAACATTGGTCGCACCTACTACTTCCGGTGTAGGTAGATTTACCGCTATGGTAGAAGGATCATTAACAACCAAGCCCCCCGAGAAATTTCCTTCAGCATGCACTTCCTTCATTGCCTGAACCGCTTCATCAACAAGCTTCCCCAAGCATGAGCGGAAAAGATATTTTCCTTCACTGATTTTATCTTCAACATCTTGAGCATGACCGAGCTTTTGCACTACTTTCTCAAACCATCTTTCAACTTCCTGCTTTGGCATTTTCCCGAAGTGATGCTCGCCTTTCAACTGCTGTTGAAAATCTGCCTCCTTGGCACGCAAATCCGCTTGTGCTTGATTGAAATATCAACGTATTCCGTGAATTTCTTTTGGTATTTTAGATATTTGCTAGCATTACGACTGATGAACTTAATAACAGCAAGGATTGCCCCAATGAGTTCAGCCATTAAAAAGGTCTAGTTTGCCTGCATCAAATTTAGCATATTAATGATTAAGTTTAAGAATATTAGAAAATTAAAAATACAAATATAATAAATACAAATTGAACGATAAACAGAACTTATAACTTGAAGCAAATTTTAATAAAATTAGAAACATGATGGGAGGATACACCACACATCTTTTATTACAAACACAATCATGCAGTTTATATTAACATATATGTATATGAGATCCACACAAAAGGACTAAATGAAATGATATATATATATTTAACATATACAAGATCACATACGATATGGGTGTTTATATGTGTCAAAACAACTTGTTTTTAACATTTTGGTGGGTTTATCGAAGCTTACCTTAATTTGGCTTGGAATAAAGCAGTGAATGCTAGTGGCAAACTATTTCCTCCACTTCAAGAGATGCAACAAAAAGAAGGAATTAAAAGGTTTTGCTTGAGGCTAATTGAAATGAAGAACACCAGAGAACAATTGGAACAAAGCCAATAACATCCTTCAGTTCTGTGGTCCATATTGTATGGGTTAAATCTAAGACAAAATAATGCATTATAGCTGGCAACAAAATCATAATTATAGCAATTAAATCCAGTTGAAATCCCATTCGTCCAAAGAAATCAAATTTGTAAAGGCTGAAATGATAAAATTAAATATTAATAATTTAAATCATCAGAATTAAGTGAGGTGATAAAGATTTTTTTGTCTCACATGGCTTAGTCACACGCCCATGTCATTGCTCGTGTGTCTCACATGGCCTGAGCACACACCCATGTCTCTGGTCGTGTGGTTCTAAAGCGTAAACAGTGAGTTACACGACGTGGACACACACCCACGTCCCTGGCCGTGTGGCGTTGACAGTCCCATTTTTCGACGACTGAAAATGTTGAAAAAGAGGGGTTTCGGCACCCACCTGATACGGACTCGATGCAGGAGCAACAAGGATGAATTCCCGTCCCCTCGCATGAAGTCAACAGTACAAACTTAGAATGTTGAAAGAACAATACTCTTGAGAACTTCGTAGTTTGATTGAAGATTAACTTGACATAACAATTACAGAAGAATTCGGCGATAAAATAACGGAGCAGAATAAAAAAGAAAAAAATATATTGAATGGAGAAGAGCAAAAACAAAGAAAGAAAAATAGAAGGAGAAGAGAACCTTCCGAATATCCCCTTCGGGAGTTAATTAACTTGTTTTCTTTAAAAATCAAACAAAACAACTAAATTACGAAATGGTGCAAAATATTTTTCCATTGCATACACAGAGACTCAAACACAAGACCAGAGGATATACAGACACTTTACTATTGGCCCAACAGACTTATTCTTATCATTAGTTGATCGGAAGTAGAACTTATGTCAGACGATCAAGAATAAGGGTTGGATAAAAATAACAAAATTTCAAGGAACAAGGTTCAAACCCAGAACCTCTCACACATGACCAAAATATTTAACCACTGAATCAGATCAATTTCCTTGTAAAAAAATTCCAAAATCTAAACTCAAAATCGAAGGATGACCATACTTGATTTCAAAATCCAATTTATTCCAACCTAGGTTTTGGGATGTTACAACTATAATGTTGAAAATAATTGGGAATTAATTAAGGGTACATGAAAGAAAAAGGATAATAATAGATGAATTTATAAAATAGGGAGATTGATTCGAGAATTTATAAAAATTAGGTTAGCAAAATCTTAAATATACTATTTAATCAAAATTTCATTTTGAGATTTTTATTCATTTTATTTTAATATGCACAATTTATTACATTCATCAGTTGTATATATTAATAACATCATTAATTAAGATGGTGTCACAAACTAACTCGACACCAACTTAGAATTAATGACAACACCGTGATAAATAATTATATTCATTTAGTAATCTTAATATGATGTATTCATGTGCTTAAATTTAGTTCTACGTACAATTTAATCTAATTTTTAATATTGTATATATTTCATATGTTATTATTAATTAGTTTCAAATCATACATTTTACTATTTTTTGTATGTTATTTTTAAACCAATTTTGTGTTCTAAATACATGATTTCCACACACATACATATATGATAGAGTTTCTATTTTTATTTAAATATATTTAATTTAATAAGGCAAATTTCATCATTTAAGGTATTTTATCCGATCAAAATATACTACTTCAGATAATATATATTACAAATATTAGATTTGGAGAAGGATCAAAGCCTAAAAATATATATGAAATAGAAAAGATATTTAAGACAGAAAAATATTGCAAATAAAAATTTACCATGCGAAACTTATATTATATCTAATTATCGAAGAGAAGAAACCTATATAGTGTTAAACATATACCAATAGATTAATCTAATTGAGGCAGGGATGGTAATGGAGTGAGGTGGAGCAGATATTATTAAATTTATCATTGCGTTATAGTTGACACGTTTAGCTCCATCATCCGCCTTACTCTATTATGAATGTACAATTTTGAAAATCACTATCACTTTCGTGGATGTTGGATGCATCCATTCCCAGCCGATCTCATCCCGCTCTGCTTCAATTTAATTTTTGTTACTTAACTTTAACATTTTCAATCTTTTTAAAGTCAAATAAATATTTAAGCATAATTCTTCAAAACATTCTAAACATAAAATATATGAGTTTTTTTTTCTATATTATGACGTTATTACATTTTTACTTTTTTAATATTTTATATATATAAGGATAAAATTGTAATTTAATATTGTTGGGAGTCGATCCGATTAAGCAACGAACAAGTAAAAATAGCGGAAATTTTGAGGAATTGAATACACAAATTTAACGTGGAAAACCCCTAAAAAACCATGGCAAAAGAACGAAGAATACAAAAGATAAGGATAAAATTAAATCGCGAAAACAAATAACTCTCAAAACGTAAACACAAGATTCTAAAAGTGTTATGAGTTCTAATCTCTAATGGGTGTGTTTTCTAAGGTTGTAAAAAAACCTATTTATAGACTAAATTTATAGGTCAAATAATAATAAAATAATCTAAATTAATCAGAATTTGATTGTAATAAATAAACAGAGTTTAACTGAAAAATTATTTCTAAAATATGAGTTATACTCAACAAACACAGTGGAGTGGATCAGAAGTAATTACCATAATCACTCCATATTCACTATCTAAAAGAAAAATTCACTTCCCACTTGTATCCACCTTTCAAAAAAAAAAAATCGACCTATTTGAAATAAATTGACTCATAATTTATTGGACAATTCAAATTTTATCATCCAGGCTTAAAATTGTCAAATGAGAAAATTATAAACAAATTAATAAGTACGTGCGAACAAAGACACATTAATGTCTATTTTTCAATAATACATTCATGTAAGCTTTGATTAATCTACTAAGAATATGCTTACTTATTATGCTTCCCAAAATGGGATTAAAATTTTAAATACAATATGTATGGTATATTATCAAAATAAGTATGGTTTTCACTCATGTTTCGCATTAGGTTAATTATTTGTTTCTGACTAAATTATAATGTAAAAATTTAAAGGTTATAATTTGCTCAAAGTTTTTGTACTCTTCAGTATATTTAGAATTTAATCTCCATACTTTTGTTTTCAGAATTTAATTTCTATACATTTCAATTTAAAATTTAAGTCAATTTGTTAATACTACTAGAATTCTTTTGTGCTGATGTGGCATTTTGAAAAAAATAAAATAAACTTGGTACCCATAAAACAAACAAAAAAATATTGTAACGAATCTGAATTTAATAAGGAAATTTAATGGTGCTAACAATTCTTAAAATTCACATAATTATTTTAATTAAAATAGAATATTTAGACTAATTAATGACATTATAAAAATTGAAGTATCAAATTATATCAAAATTAAACGGTTGAATCTCAAATTTGAATGAAATATTGATATTAAATTAAATTAAAATTGGGATCCATAATGTTTTCACACACGCACACATATATATAAAAGGACAAGCGTCCATTATAGAAGGCCTTGGGGTCTTCCTTTTACGTGTAGATGTAATAGATTTTATTTAAGTTGAATTACTTGTCAAAGTAAGTAAAATATCTCAAGAATTGGTGGTCGTGAAATGAAAATACAAATTTTTCTTCACTTGATTTACACACAAATTATAGAAAATATGAAAATGCCTTTGTTTCTCACTCTTCTTATATCTTCACATCACAATGTAAGCAATATGCCAAAATAAAGAAGATGTAAACTGTTTTTGTTACTATAATTCGGAAATTTTGTTTAATTACTTATTGATTAAAATCCAAGCATTTTCTTACAAGTACGGATATTTGCAAATTCGATAATAATTTAAATTAGTACAATTACTCTCTCCAAAATAATCCTCACTTACAAACAAAAATAAATCACTACCATATAATTATGTTTTATCTTTAATTTCAAAATATAAATTCAAATTTAATATTGACAAATTTGTTTTCAAAATAAAAATCATTGTGAAAACCAAGGGTAATCCTCAAATATTAAAAGAAAGAATGGAATTTTTTTTATGATGAATAATTATATAGGGTCATAGTGACTCCCAAAATTCTTATCACTCGACAACAATGACCCCTAAAGGCACATTTAGCACATAAATATTTGAATAGCATGTAAACGACCCTTTTTCAATTATGAGTGAAAGAAGGAAAGAAACAGCTAAAATTAAAATTTATTGAAGGTTTCAACAAAATCTTGACAATTATGATCATATGAAAATATTACCTCATCTATTTTTATAAAATGTAAAATTGAATACTTGCACATGCATACATAATTACACTTATAATAGAATTATTTTACTATGAAAGCATGCTTCTCAATTTTAATAATCAATACTAAATAGTAACATAATAATATTAATATACATATTTAAACAATAATCTTAAAAAAAAAAAGTTAAAATGACCCAACAAACAAAAGACTAGGCTGGTCTACTTCTTGGCCCAGTGGCCTGTTGCTTCTTTTTGGGCCAGTTGATTGCTCCCGTCGGGGAATGGGTTGTTCCTGCTTGGTGCCCCACTTGTTTCTTAAATTTAGTTCATTTTTTTTTCTTCACCTTATCAAACAAAAAACCTAATTCTCTCTAAACCTACCTTTTTGCCACCTCTCTTCCTCCGTTGACGGTGCTCATCGGTAGAAATGGTCATCGGAATAAATATTTTTTTCTAAAATATTATATATATTGTTTTGATTTTTAAAAAAAAATTCAACTATTTGATGATGGGCCTGTATAGATGTTTTTCACATTTATGATGTGATTAAATTGCCCCATTTAAGTTGAAAGTGGCTAAATTATTCATAATCTACTAGTTTATTAAGGGAAATAGTTAAAGGTCTTTTTCTTTTTTAATTTCTAATACCAGATCCACCAAATTACTTCTAGCCCTATAATATAAACACATTTTAAAATTGCATTCCTTAAATTCCGATATTAGTTTAATATATCCTTTTAAACAATAACTATATTTATTGTGATGATGTTTTGTTTTTCATATTTTGTATAATCTTTTGAAAAATTGGAGCAATTTAATCCATGTCAATTTAAAAATGACCAACTAAGAACAATTAGTCACAACATTAATAAAAAGGAAAAAATTCATTGTCCGATATTAGTTAGAGCATGGTCGCAACAATTTATTTAATCTTATTTTCTTTTGTTTATTTTACTGCAATTTCAACTTTTATATATTTCTGTTATTTTTATTTTTAATCAGATTAAACCCTCCTTTTTAGTTTTCGCACAGGGTTGGTATAGGGTGAAATCGGGTTTTATGCTTGCTACTTGAAAATTCTCCAATATTGAAGATTTCTTTGTTGATGGTCCTTGGTTGAAATTTTGGAATTGTCATATTTCATTGAAAGTCAAACACTTCATTTGGAGATGTTTGAAAGGTTTCGTGGCTTGCAATACTTAGTAGAGAGGGGAGTGCAATTGGACTTGAATTGTCAAAGGTGTGGCCTTGTTGAAAGTCTCGACCACGTCTTGATTGAGTGCCTTTGAGCGAAACATGTTTGACAGTACACTGGCATTGATACAGTTGGTCTAACAGTCACGAACTTACTTATTAATCTCCTTGACCGTATGGAGACTACTTGTTTATTAGTTTAGAGTCTGTGGTGGTTTCGAACCATAAAGATTACTCTACCGCTCATATTCATTCTTTTGCTTTGAAGTAGGTGCTGGCAAAATCTAAATTGGAAAGATCTTTTGGTCCTATCAACTTAACTCCGGACACAGTAAAGTGGACTTTGCCCGTTGTTAATGGGATGAAATGCTGTACCGGTGCAGTAGTAGGACGCTCAAGGACAAACTGGGGATACAGAGCTGTTCTTCAACGATAAGGGCGAGTTCATTAAAGGCTTGTTGAGCACTTGACAATGGTTGTAAATCCTGAACTTGCTCAAGCTTTACAGTTGTTTTTATCTTAAGAATCATCTCAGTAATGCGTCTTTCATGGACTCGTACTGATGCTAATAAAATCGCTTACGCTTTGGCAAAGGTAGCTTTTGTCTTATGAGAACTTGTAAATTTGGGACTTTATCCCTTCGTTTTTAATTGATATTCTAAATGTTGATTGCCTAGACGGAGGTTTTGAACCTTAGGTGTGAGCGTATAGAAAGGGCTTATTGATTTGAGCTCCGGCAAAACATGCCTGAGCTTGAAAGTCTACTTGTGTTGATTAGAACCTGCAAACGATTCAAGTTTGAGAAAATTCAAGGTTGTAACAAATTCAAGCCAAGAAAGTTCGAGACCGAAAAAACCTGAGTTCGAGAAAGCCAAAGTATGTAAGAATCTGAGTCCAAGTTTAACCTAGACCGAGCCCGAGATAAATCCAACCCAAAACCCGAAAAAACCTAAATTTATAACCGAACCACCATAATATACATCAATAATTAATATAATTTTATGATATCACTTAAAATAAAAATAAATAACAATTATTTATTTTATGAAAATATGTTTATAAGCATTATATATTTATATTAACATTTTATTAATAGCAAACATAATTAGTAATAAATTTTAGGTTAAATTATAAAATGAAATAAAATTTTAAAAGCATTAATAAAATATAAAATATTTTTAATATGTATAATTATATATAAACTTAATAAATATTAAAAACTATAAAATTTAAAATTAATGAAATATAAAATATATAATTACACAATATACTATTTTAATACTACGGTAATTAGTGTTATATTTATCACAAATAATTCAAAATGACTTATTTTGCAATACTAATAACATTATTAATAAATTTAGTTCTAATGATTTGGAATTTTAAGTTTTACTTTTACTTTTTTATGGTTTGAGAATTTAGGTTTTACTTTTAGTTTTTATTAGTTAATGTTCAATGTCATTATTATCATTATTTTTATATTATTTTTAATTTGAAATTGTTTTATTTTTTATTTAGGTTGAGTTTTGGATAAAGATTAAATTGGGCCTACGTGTGAGTTTGGATTTAGTAGGTATTGGGTTTGAATTTAAATACATATTATATGTAATAATTGTAAAGTTGGTTAATTTGTTTTAAACGGTTTTAAATTTTAAAATCAAAATCGAACCGTCAACATCAGATCAACCAGTTACCTAACCTTACCTTAATCTATATATATAAACTATTAATATTTATATAATATAATAGGTTAAATAACTTTCAAATGTATAAAAGGTATGGAAGCTTAGAGCATATTTCAATTAATATAATAATAAATAATAAATATATTATGTATTACTATTATAGTATGTGATATAGTATTCCATAATGTAATAATATATTTTAAAATTATTGATATTATCAATCAATTGACTTGGTTTTTTAAAACATGACGAGTGTCACGCGTTGTTTAGCCCATCATTGTCATGTCAAATTTCGTTAACTGTTTGGGTAAATTCTTTGACGAAATCAAATCATAAGTACCAAATTTAGAAAAAAAAAATACCCAAAAGTACCACATTGATGAATGAGATATATTTAGGGGGAAAATCACCATTGAACCCTAAATTTAATTCTAATGATTTGAAAACTTAGTTTTACTTTTACTTTTTTTTTATGATTTGTGAATTTAGGTTTTAGTTTTTTATTGATTAAGGGTTAATGTTTTATTATTATCTTTATATTAATCTTTAATTTTAGTTTCTTTTTATGATTTGTGAATTTAGGTTTTAGTTTTTATTGATTAATGGTTAATGTTTTTATTATGACCTTTATATTAATCTTTGATTTAGAATTGATTTGTTTTATTTAGATTTAGTTTTGAAGCAAAATTAAATTGAGTTTAGATTTGATTGGTATTAAGTTTAAATATATATTATATTTAATAAGTGTAAAGTTGGTTTATTGGTTTAAACAGTTATAAATATTAAAATCGAAATTGAACTGGCTACATCAAATCTATCACATCCCAAAAACTGGGTTTAAAGAAATTGAGCTGGTGAAACTAAGAGTGGTCACATCTTGTTTTTGAATTAAAGTTGTGGAAATTGTGTTAAGTAGTTTGATTTGGTTTAGTGGATAAGTGTTGTGAGAAGAGTGTGAGAGGTTCTAGGTTTAAATTCATTTCCCTTGAATTTTGTTAAATTTTTGTCTAATCCCCTATTTGGGACCTTCTAGCTTAAGTAATATTTTCGTTCAACTAATAATAAGAATGAGCTTGCTGGTTTAGTGGTAAAACTTCAATTTACCCTTTGGTCCTGTGTTCGAATCCTAGTGTGACATGAACTAGGTCAATTGGGCCGTGTGGGTCTATTTTTTAAAAAATTTCACCTAGACTGTTTGATTCTGAAATTCGTAATTAGGCTTTCCGTGGGGCCCATATTACTTAATTAAGGCTTGGAAACAAGGTATCTATTAATATGCTTCTGTGTATGATGTATTTAAGGTATGTGAAATATATCTGCATGATCTGATACTGAAAGTTCTGATGGTATGTCCTGATTCGCTATGCCTATTTATGTGT
Organism: Gossypium raimondii; assembly: GCF_025698545.1. Taxonomy (NCBI): domain Eukaryota; kingdom Viridiplantae; phylum Streptophyta; class Magnoliopsida; order Malvales; family Malvaceae; genus Gossypium; species Gossypium raimondii. Next base: position 55,469,960 of record NC_068574.1, read on the forward strand.
GTATGATCTTTCTGCAAAGCATGAAATCACATGCTTACTGGTTTCTATTAAGAATATGAATGCATGTTCAACAAGCTTATCATTTTGTTTCAGTTATGCATGTCATGTCACATTGCATAGGGTTGGGATATTATGGTATGGAGGAAGTTCTGGCAGTTTAATGATCTGTATTATCTGATGGTTTATCCACATTTTTGTCTAGCAGCTTGGTTGCAATATAGTGACTTGTCCACATATATCTGATCTAACAATTTTAACTGTAGTTCTCTGGTGGCATTGACTACAATTTTTCTATTGGTGTGATTGGATGGACGAGTTCTGGGGAACTCTACATGGTGAGTAGCGGAGTTGGGTAAAATTATTTCTAAAAAAAAACCTGTATTACGTTTTTTGAAAAATACTGTATTGGCATAAGCACGCATTCTCAGTTTTGTTCAAATGATCGTTATGAAATTCTCTACGATTCTGTGAATTGTTGGTTGTGTTATTTGAGTTCTTGGTTTGAGTTTGTTACACATTGAGCTTTATAACTCACCCCTTTATTTAACATCTGACTTTTCAGGTAATCTTCAGGCTTAGGACCGAACGACGTGTGAGAGCTCGGATTGTTTTTCTTAGTTAATTAAAATATGGTGGTTTTCATAATTATCTATTTTGGATTTTTTGGGATTGTAATTTATTTTTGGGCTTTGTTTTGGTTTTGTTTTATTCGTCGGTATTTGATATTTTTGAACGTAAAACATCAAAATCACACGAGTTAGCAAAATGGATTTCGGTTTTCAAAACTAAAGCTCTAAAAATTTTTCGCTGCAAATTAAGTAATTTCTTAAGTGTTTTTCTATAAATGAATAAATAGTTTTTAACGAATGTCTGCCATATTTATATTTTCTAAACACTCACTAAAATCAGAAGTTTTCAAACGAGACCAAGTTAAGAGCTATTTTGAAAAATAAATAAGTTCTGTATGTAATTTCTAAAATAACATGCAAGTGTATTGCTAAAAATATTATTTTCAGAATTCTCGATTTCTAAAGCTAGGATTAAACTTTTGGTTTTAAAAAAAAAATTAACTAATATATTTCTCCAGATTCAGCTATATCATTTAGGTCGGGTTTGAGGTGTTACAAAATCAACCAATTACCTTACCTGAACTTAACGCACATATATGAATTATTAATATATGATATGATATAATATGATATAATATAGCGTTATATAATATATTTATATAGTAGAAGGGCTAACTTTCAAATGCACAAAGAGTATAGGGCTTAGAGCATATTTCAACAAATATAATAATAAACAATAAAATATAATAATTAATATATTATGTATTACTATTATAATATGTGATATAGTATTACATTAAAACTATTGATACATATATAACTATTATTTTTATTTAATAAATTATTTTCTTTCGCCAAGCAAAAAAAATATTAGTTGGTCGAAAGTTAGAATTGAAATTGCTAACCATTTTTCTTGAATTGGCTCGATTTGGTTGATTTAGTCGGTTTTAATTGTTAACTATAATAGATGATAAACTATTGCATAATATAATAATATAGTATATGGGGAGGATCCACTTACATCGTGTAAAAGTACACAATTTCATATCTCTTTGTATGATTAATATTTTAACAATCAAACCGTTGAATTTATTGATAAAATTATACTTTTATGCATGTAAAATTTTGAACTAATCGATATCTCTATCATATTAATCTAAAATACTATATATATAATAATATTTATTGAACAGTTGAAAGTTTTACATAAAACAAATAGTCGAAATTTTATTTTACATTAATTTTGACATGCATGATCGGTATGAATGGAATATAAAATGTGATGGTTGAATCGTTAAAATATTAATCATACAACAAGATACAAAAATGTGTAAAACTACTTTAGTTTCTTTAGTTTTACACCAGTGTAAGTGGATCCCTTCCCATAGTATATAACAATTACTAAACTATTATTCCATATATATAACTATTATTATATTATATATTATAATAAAATATATAGTATTAAATAATATTATAATGTTTAATCATTAATGCATATTAATCCCGAACCTAGGGAGTTTAGGAGGGTGACAGCCCAGGGTTCAGGGTTGGAAGGGGCTTAAAAAAAATTATTTCTTCAGCTTTTAATGTGGGAAAAAAACTTCAACCTTTTAAGTCTTCTGATCTACGCTTCACTGCACGCAGGAAAAAAAAAGAAATGAAAATAAAAGGGACTTTCAATTCGTTGCCATAAATGCTTCATCTCCAACTCCTTGACTTCTTCAAACCTCCTCTAGTTCCCAAATTCCAACTCCTACCATTAAAGCTGTTGACACTATTTTTTTGATAAAACAATGTCGACTTGGATTTTGAAAATGAAAACAAAAATGGGAGTCGCTACCAATCCTTTTTGATGAGGTGTGATCGGGTCACCTCAAAAAGTGGTTATTTTTAATAAGCGATTTGATTTTATTAAAACAACGATTTTGGTCCACGAAATTTAGAAAAACGGGTTCAGGAGTCGATTACGTTCGAGGAAGGATTAACACCCTCGTAACGCCCAAAATCGGTACCTAGTTGATTAATTAGTGTCTTAGTGTCGAGAATTAGAAACTTTGAAGAGATTTAAAATACGATCCTTGTATTAAAAAAACTTGTATAAATCAAATTACATGTTAAGACCCTCTCATTTCGGAGAGAGAAAATGTCACACCTAATGAGTTAGGGCATGATATTTCACCTCCTCAAAAATGAGCTTGTCCAAAAAAACTCATGCAATAAAATTTAAAAGAATATTCAATTGTTTAAGTCAGATGAAGAAATCGTAGCCCAATACGTTAGGGCACAATTTCTCAAAATTCTAAAATTGAATATTGTCTTTATTATTTTTTTAAGAAAAATCCTCATCTGGAGAAAACAACGTGTCATATCCAATGCATTAGGACACAACGTATCGAATTCCCGATAATGAGCTTTTTATTTATGTTTTTTGATTAAAGAGTATTCTCGATTATTTAGATTCAACGAAGAAAATTGGAACCCAATACGTTAGGGCTCAATCCTCTCGAAGATCTCAAATACCGAGTATTACCTTTATTTTCAAAATTTTCTTTTTTACAAATTTGAGTATAAATTGATGTAATGTCAAATTTGATATATGAATAAATGCCGCATTAATAAATGACAATAATGAATACGACGATGTGAACATAGATAACACAAGCAATCACAACAAAAATAATAAATAAAGAAAAAGGACAAATCGATTACATATAAAATAACAAGTAAATAGACAAATAAAATTAAAATGTTTCTTTTTAAAATGATAATGGACATATAAATAAATAAATAAATAAATAAATAAACATCAAGTGAAGCAATTATAACAACAACGAGAATAGATAAAAATTATAAAATATAAAAATATATATGTACATATAAGAAATATATATATATATATATGTGAATAAAAGAAATAAAAATATAAAAATATATTTAAAATGTAAAAATATATAAGTATGTATATAAAATTATGAAGCATAGAAAATATATAAAAGTATGTGTATATATATATTTATAAAAATTAAGAAATATGTACGTATATGTATATATTATAAAATGTATGCATGTATATATATAACAAAATTTGAAATTTAAAAGGTATAAATGAATAAATAATAATAATAACAATAAATAATAATACAAGATTAATGATGCCATCTAATAGTATTAATAATATTAAAATAATTAATTTAATAATAAAATAACTAAAATAACAAATAGAGGATTAAATTGAAAACTAAACTAAAATTTGGGGTCAAATCGCAAATAAATTAAAGAGGGTGACTCGGGACTAAAACAAAATGCGCTGAAGGAGCAAGGGACTTCCAGGGAAATATTCCCTAGTCCTAAAACGCAGCGCTTCAGCGAGGATTAAAATGAAATCAGCATAAAATTTATTGCCCAAAATGAAAGAAACAAAAGGGTCAGACTGCACTGCACTATAAAAGCGGAGGGGCTGAACGCGCAAATAGCCCCTCCAGGCGCAACACATTGATCCTGACCGCATTTGGGTCGGGTCTCGGATCGGCTCCTGGTTTTATGCCAAACTGCGCCGTTTTAGCTATTGATGTTTAAGCCCAAAACGACGCCATTTAATGGGCCTATATAAGTCAGAATTTTTTTAAGTTTTCATTCCTCTCCCTTTTCAAAAAAAAAAACAAAGGGTTTTCTCTCAAAACCCCTCTTCCCCTTGTCTCTCCCTCGACCAACGGCTACCACTCCGACCACCGGCCACCAGCGACGGCGTCGCCGTGCGCGGTGGCCGAAAAAATAAAAAATACTCCTTTTTGCTCCTTTTTCTGATTAAAGCCCCGATTTGGGGTTAAAAAGTCCAAAGACCCTCCAAATTCAAAAAAAAAAAACAACGAAGAAAAAAAAGAAAAAGTTAGGGACTTTCTGACTTCCCACTGCCGCTGGTGGGGTTTTCGGTGAACCCACTGGCTCAACCGCCCTCAAGATCGGAGAAAACCTCTGACTACGGCTTCCAAGGTAATAAAGTTCGCTCCTTTATTCATTTTTTATACTATTTTTTTATTTATTTCGAAAATAAAAAAGAAAAATAAGGAAAGCACCTTTTTTTTTATCTGTTAAACCTCTTTTTGTATTTTTTAATCAAAAATCCGAAGAAGCCATTATAAAGATGCACTCAGGCTTTTATAGCCGAAATTACAAAATCTATTTTGTCTCTTTGTTCTTGTTTGTTGCTGCTTCTTTGTCTCTTCTTTTTTGTTTTCTTTTATTTTGCATGTCTTTTTTCTTTGCAGGTGATGGTAGAGGGCGTCAGATGCATGGGGGAAGAGGTGGCATGCGGCGGCAGCAAAGCTTAAGGTGGCTAGGGTTAGATTTGGCTGAAAACTTGAGTTTAGGTTGTGGGCCACTTGGGCCACTAGGTTTTTATTATTATTGGGCTGTTAATTTTTTTATATTTTTGATTTGTTTTGCTGGTATGGGCCCGGGAAAAAATGGGCTATTACAAAAGCTAATTGAGAATTTTAATTTTCCCCAAAAAAATCAACGGTTACTAGCATTCAACATTCTCTATTTTCCTATAACCATGGCAAATAGAGAAATTTTCTACAAGTTAAATAAGGTCAAATTTCATTTGAGTAATACTTCAGTCATTAGCATCAATTAATTGAAGTTATTAATTTTCACTTTATATCTGAGAGATTGACAGTCTCCCATCTGCGGTTTGTCGAATCTACCATTGTTGCAGGTATAATTCTCCCTCATTCCTCTTTTTATTGTAATCTTTTCATTCTTATTTTGATGACATATTTGGTTTTTAAATAATAAAGTCATTAAGTCTACCCTATATTTAGCTTCTCCCCCTAATTCCTTTTTTGGTGAACCATAGTACAGTATACTACTATATACCCTTTCTTTATGACTTTATGCGATTGATGTAACAGCCCGTTTTCTAAGGTGTTAGAAATAATGGTTTTGGGACCACAATTTTGATAAGTAAATTATTATTTTAATGTCTTCAAGATTATATTAAAGTCATGTTAAAATCTCGTTAAGAAATTTTAATGTTTAAATGCTTAATTAAGTGAAAAGGACTAAATCGTAAAAGGTGAAAAAGTTGAGTTCTATTAGTTAAAAGGGTCAAATGGCTATGAAACCTTAAATCAAAGGACTTGTATGGTAAATAGGTCATTTAATGAGTTAGTGGATTATTATAGATTAGGTTTTATTGAAATTTTGATAATTTTTAAAGGGCAAAAAGTTAAATTAGTAAATAAAACTAAAATAACCTAAGAAATCATGTTCATCTTCTTCATTTCTTCCTATCTCCATAAGAAATCACCATTGAAACAAGCTAGGGTATTTGGTCAAGCTTATTTCCTTGTATGTAAGTGTATTCAAGCCCCGTTTTTAATGATTTTTATTTTTTGAGTTCGTTTTAGCTTAATCTAGCTATCCCAGAGGTTAATTTGTAAAGAAATTAAAGGTTTAGGGTTATGCCATGAATGTTCTTGAATGATTTTTTATATTAATTGATGGATTATGAATCCTTGTTGAGAAATAAACAAGTTTTGTTAAGTGATTTTTTATAAAAATGCATTTAGGGATTTATTTGTGAAATTAGTAAGATTTCTTGTTAAAATTATGAAATCTTGGTTTAAATGAATTGGTATATGTCCCTATGGAATTTGGCTAGCTTGAACGGAGGATTAAAGTGGTTACATTTCAAATTACGAGCCTATGGACTAAATTGGGAAAAGTTAAAATGATAGGGGTAAGTTGGTAATTTTTCATAAATATGAAATGTGGAGTAAATTGAATAATAGAAGTGTTTAATTGATTGAAACTATCCATTTAGATGAAGATAAACCATGTTCAGACTTAGATCAGGGAAAAGCTAAAGCTTCGGATTAGTTGATCTAACTTCTATGCCCCTAATTGTCAAGGTAAGTTCGTATAAATAGCTATCGTGTTAACGATATTTAAATCGAATGTTTTCTATGTTATGCTTAATGAAAATGATCGATATTTATATATATATATATAAATATAAATGTATCAATGCTATGATGAATTGACGGATATTGAGTTACGGTTGAACCTTAGGAATTCGTGGGATACAAATGACATGTCATTAGTTATTTCATGTTTTGGGTGCTGGTCTTGAATGTCTTACCGGTGGCTGAGGTCCTGCATTTGTTGCGGATTCTCCACAGTTAGTGTGAGCAGGCCTATTTCGCAGCTCGTGTGAGCAATGTTGTAAAGGAAATGTTACGGTTATATGTAAAGGCACACTTCGTGTGAGCTTTCCTGAGTATCCGATGTAATTCTAGATGGTTCAACGTGTAAGAAAAGGAAATGAAATGGTAAGCATTCAAATGGAATTAAGCATAATCTTATAGAAAGAATGCATGAACTAAATGATGTATTTAATATGGAAATTGACTTATGGTTAATTCATTTGGATTATGTACAAGTGTGCTAACTTTTGAATTTGACGATGATATATAGGCTTATTCCAAGCTTATGGTTTTGGTTGACATTATACTTCTGCTTTATGTTATGTAAGCGCAATGGTAAGTTATGTTTCGGTTTATACAAGCTTACTAAGCACTTATTGCTTATGTAGTTTCTTTCTTTTATTTTATAGATTATCGGAAGCTCGATTGGTTTGGAAGCTCGTCGGAGACCTATCACACTATCCGTAAGTCTTTTTGGTAGTTTTTGAGCATTTTGGCCAAGGTTTATAATGGCATGTATAGGGTGATTTGTAATGATATTTTGATGAATGTGTTGTTGCTGTTTTGGCATGTATAAACTTTTGAAAGTTATGTTGGTTAGGTATCATTTGATGTTTTGACAAATTGTCTCACTTTAGTTATCTTATTATGCATGTTTCCTTTATGGTCTGTTTTGATTGGTTTATTAATGGTCAAATTTGTGGCATGTTTTGGTAAGTATTTAACTAGAATATGATGCTTGAAATGTGGTAATATTGACATGTTTAGGTAGATGTTGTTTGTATGCATTTGAGGTGCCTTTGAATGGCATATTGGTTAGTTGAATTAGGATCTTGAAATGACATTTTGATGTGTGTTTGGATGATTTTTAGGTCCCTTTAAAGTGTGCACAAATGGATTAAATGTGTATGCATGGTTAGGTTTTGAAATGACTTGATTTTAGGTGAGATTTGGGTTCACACGGCCTGAGACACGGGTGTGTGACTCAGCCGTGTGAGGCACACAGTCTGGGTACACGACCGTGTGTCATCTGATGATTTCTTTAGGGTGCAAGTCAATGAGTTACTCGGCCTGGCACACGGGCATGTGGGGTAACTTAAATAGTTACACGGCATAACACATGGCCTTGTGACCCTACTCAAAGAGTTACATGGGTAAGGACACGGGCTAGGATACGACCATGTGTCCCTTGTTTGAAAGTTACACAGCCTAGAGCTATGTCACATGGCCATGTGACCCTTGTTTTGAAAATTTTACATCTTCTTCCTAAACTTTCCAAATTGTTTCAAATTGGTCCCAAATTGCTTCTAAGCTATTTTTAGGGCCTCGAGGGCTTGATTTAGGGACAGTGTGCATGTGTATGAATGGTTTATGATGTATTTAAATTATTGAATGATAAAATGTTTAAATGTTTTTGATTGTATAGTAATGCTCTGTAACCCTAATTCGGCGACGAAGATGGGTTAGGGGTGTTACAATTGAAGTTATAATTGTTTTTGTTACTCATTTAATTTTTTAGTTGCATTTCCCTCACAAATAATTGGATATTGTTAATTACATTGTCTATTTATAATTGATTATTATAATTATATTTAAAGAATTCCAGTGACTCGATTTGAATTTTAGGATTAGCAAATGTAAAAGAAAATATTCAACTTGGAATTCTTCTATCAGGTGCTATTGTTTTATTTTCTTGTGTTACTTGAGCATCTGATTTATGTTTTATATATAATGTTTCCTAAAAAGCATTTATCTGGAAGTGAAAAAAAGGAAAAAGAGAAAACGTGCTGAAGAGTTTAAAAAATCACAACAAGGTGCTATTGATATTCAAAAAAGTAGTTTTTAATGAAAATTTGGATCAATGAAATGAAAGTTTGCATAATGATGTCAATGAAAATGATGAAATTAATTATCCAAATGAGCCTAATAACGTGCCAAATGTATTCAATATTGAAAATGTTAGTCTTAATGAAAAACAAACAATTCCTCCTGATATTGGCATTGATGAAGAACAAACAATTCCTTCTTTGGATATTTATGATCCTAGAAATTTGGATAATCTTAATAACAAAATAAGGGACATTTTAGTTGAAAAGGGGTCTATAAGAGAAATGAGTCTTGATTTTCCTCTCGATAATAATAATAGACATTTTTCATATGCTTATTTTTCTAGGAAGTTGAGCAATAATAAAATTAGCGATAAAAAAATTGAGTTTAAATGAGTCCAAAACCTGAAAAGATTTGAACCCAAAAAATCTAGAAAGAAAACCGGAGAGTGAAAAACTTTGAGTCCAAACTAATTTGAACCAGAAAAACTGTGAAGAAAAAAAATTCGAATCAGGAAAAAACTCGATCCAAGTCCTTCAACTCATAAATGCTTGTTTTTCTTCCTTTATTAATACATTGCTTATTTCGATATAAGTAGCCAAAACAGCCCCATATAAAGGGTTTAGGGTAAAACAACCAACAAACACAAACCACTCTTAATCTACCTCGGAAAAATGGAAAATTTATTAAGTTATTTTAGGGCATATCTAAAGTATGTGAAAGGTTGATAAGACAGAATATAATTAGATTCTTAATTTTAATAATAAACCTTAAAGATAAAAACAAAAAAAAAAAGTAATATCATTTTCAAGTTAATTTCTCTTGATTAGTTTTATTATGCAACAAAATCAGATTATTCCAAGATAATATCTCTTGTAGTACGTGAACCCACAAAAATAATTAGATTAAACACCAATTCAAATTAAAGATCTACGTGAACTTTCAAAATTTTATACAATTGTTTCTCTTAAAATAAATCAACCAATCAAATAATTAGATCAAATTAATGATTCATGTCAACTTTCAAATTGCTGGATTGATTCTCTTAAAAATCAATTAAAATAGTGTGTTCAAATCCTCCATTGAAATACTAATTTTTCCTTTAACAAGTTTGAGTAAATTAGGAGTAAATAAAACGCAAGATTTTATCGAAATGAGCTCGAGTTCTAGCTGTCGATCAAACAAAATTCGAATTTAGTATTACTCAATTCAAACCGCTCGTGAACCTTATCGAATTTTTCATTTTTAATATATTGTTATTAACTTTGACTGTTTGCCCCGTACAGTTTTTCCATTCTCTGTTTGAACAACAATTAAAACAATAATTTGTGACAGTTTTTGTTGACAATTTTGATTTGTATAAAAATAATATTGATTGCTTATATTTCTTTAAGCAACAAATGCAGGGTGTGTTGGATGCATTTTTATGTACAAGGGATTGAAGGAGCTTAACTTTGACTAGAATTCTATCTTGCTTTCTTTAAAGAAAAGGAGCTGGTCAGATTTAAATTGACTTCAAGTAAGAGACTTATTTGCTAAGAAGCTAATCGAGTTTATTTCAAGTGAGGTTGAAGTTGCTAAAGGCTAACCTATCCTATTTCAACTAGCTAGGTATAAAATTACTCAAAGCCTATTTATAGGCTATACATGCACAGTAGGGAGTGTTCTTTTGTTGAGTATCTTACTATATTGTACTCAATTTTGACACTCTTTTCTTAACCATTCTTTGGACAGTTTAAGCAATTGTATCATGAGGTTTTTGGGAGAGTGATTGTAACAATTTGACAATAAATTTAAGGTTGCAATTATTCATTGGTGTGAAGGTAGATTCGACTTAAATCAAAAGTTATATTAAATTAATTATTAAATAAAATTATTTTTTGAATTAGACTCCTTAGAGATAGGATCTTGAATCTGAAGTGCATTAATCAATATTATGTGTTGATCTATTTCTTCCCTTCACTTTCTTTTGCAAAACTGTTTTGTTATTTTGTTGTTCCAACTTTTGTTGCAACAACAATTAGAATATTTATTTGAAACATCTAGCAAGTCAAAAGCCTTTTCATGTAAAATTTAATTTTTATTATTAAATTACGTTATCATCCTTAATATATTATTAATCCAATCTTAATTATTGAGCCAAGCCTGAGCTCAAGTAGCTCCATTATATCTTGACCTAAGCTCAAGTTTAAAACTAGATGTTTAATCAAGTATCAAATATTGAGTCGAGTTTGAGTTTACCAATATTTAAGCTTAACTCAACTCAATTACAAAAACTAAAATAAGTGTTAAAACCAAGATAATGGTAGCTAGTTAGGTTACTTTTGACTAATTAGTTTGAAGCATATGAAGAAAAAAAAATATATATATATATATATATATATATAGAAAAAAAAGGGGTTTATACTTGGTTTTTTCTTCTTCTAAATTTATTTTATTTAGGTTTATTTATTAATTTATTCCAAAAAGGTTTATTTTTCAAAAAATATTTTATGAGAATTGTACAAGCTCAATTTTGACCCGGGACCCAAAACCCAAAACCCGAACACCCAAAATCAATACCAACCCAATACCCACCTAAACCAACCCAAACCTGAACCCAAAATTCAAGCCCAAGTAAGAAAACCCTAGCCCAAAAACCTAAACTAATTTTCAGCCAAAAGGAGAAGGAAACCCTATTTGTCGCCTCACATGCCTCTGCCACCACCTGCCACTGACACCAACTACTCCACCTGACACGCCTGCAAACAACACGAAAAAGAAGAAAAAGCTAAACACGCAAAGCATAAGCAAAATAGTGCAAAACAGTAGAAAAAAATGGATAAAAATATATTGTAAATCGGCTATAAAAGCTTAAGAAAACCGATTGTAAAAAAAGAGGGTGGTTGAAAAATATCAACAAAAAAGAAACAAAATATCAATAAAAACAGAGAAATCTTTAGAAGGTTTACCTCTATTTACGTTTTAATCTATTTCTAATTTATTTTTTTTACTCTACCTTTTATTTTTTTTATATACTAGATTTAAAAAAAGGGGATAAGAATATGACCTGTATTCGAGTCTTCAATGCAATGAACGGCCAAGGAAGTCACCTCCGAGGATAGGTTGCCGGAAACCGAAAGGTTTCTTGAGATTTGGGGGCGTTTTGCTAATATTTCGGGATTTTTGGCCCTAGATTTGGATTTAGGGGGGTCAGAAGGACGGATATGGAGGTTTTGCCCTTTTCCGGCCATCGCGGGCAGTGGCGCCGTCGTCGGTGATCAGTGGCAGGTGCGGTGGCTAGTGATCGGAGCATGGTCGGATATGGGGAAGTCTTGAGAGAAAAGAGAAACCTTTAAATTTTTTTTAAGAAAACAGTGGCAGAAATGAGTAAAAAACAAATTTTTTGACTTTTATAATGATATAAAACGGCGCCGTTTTGGGCTCAAACTACAGATGCCAAAACGACGCCGTTTCAGGCCTATCCGTGTGTGATCCGACCCGCTCCAGGAAAGAATCCGTCTTTTTTAAGAATGGGTTATTTGCGCATGCGGTCCTTCCGCTTTTGCGACGTATTGCAATCTGGTCATTTCTCTTTCTTTTCTTTTATTTTAATTTTTCCCGCATGATTTTAATTTTGTTTCATTTTGGTCCCGCGCAAAGTGATGCGTTTTGTGAGGCAGGATATTTAATATTTCGGTCCCTCCGTTTCATTCGCATAGTACAATTCGGTCCTTTGCCTCACTTTATTTCTGATTTCTCCCCTGAGATTTTGTTTTATTTTCAATTTAGTTCTGTTATTATTATTATCATTATCATTATTATATTTCTATTTATATTTGCTTATTTAAATATTAAATATATCTATCTTACTATATTATTATCTATATCTATTTATTTCAAATTTAGTTATGCACACATTTTTTAAAATATACATACGTACATATATTTAATGTTATATATATATATTTATTTATACATACATATATTCTTTTATATATATTTTATAATCTTAAAATATACGTATACATCTATACATTTTATAATACATATATGTACATACATTTTATAATTTATATTTATACATATATATTTGTTGTATTTTAAAATATGCATATATATATATATATATACACACATATTTTTATACTTTTATAGTTTTATTAATATCATTTATTGCATTTTGTTTCACTACATGTTAATTTCTTTATTTGCATATACGTTTATTATTATTTGAAAAGAATGTCTTAATATTGCATTTATTTATTTGTTGTGATATGATGGATTTGTCTCTCCTATTATTTATCTCATTTACGATGTTGTTCGTATTATTTATGTTCACATCATCGTATTCATTATTGTCGTTTATTAATGCGGCATTTATTCATATATCAAATTTAACATTACATCAATTTTTTTACCCGAATTCATAAAAAGAGAAAATTTTAAAAATAAAGGCAATACTCGTATTTGGGATCTTCGAGAGGATTGAGCCCTAACGTATTGGGTTCCAATTTCTTTCGTTGAATCTAAATAGTCGAGAATGCTCTTTAATAAAAAATTGAATAAAAAGCTTATTATCGGGAATTCAATACGTTGTGTCCTAACGCATTGGATATGACATGTTGTTTTCTCGAGATGAGGATTTTCCTAAAAAATAATAAAGGTAATATTCAATGTTTAGAATTTTGAGAAATTGTGCCCTAACATATTGGGCTACGACTTCTTCATATGACTTAAACAATTGAATATCCTTTTAAATTTTATTGCACGAGTTTTTTGGATAAGCTCATTTTTGAAGATGTAAAATATCATGCCCTAACTCATTGGGTGTGACATTTTCTCTCTCCGAAATTAGAGGGTCTTAACATGTAATTTGATTTATACAAGTTTTTTTAATAAAAGATCGTATTTTAAATCTCTTTAAAGTTTTCAATTTTCGACATTAAGACACTAATTAATCAACTAGGTACCAATTTTTGGGCTTTATGAGGGTGCTAATCCTTCCTCGTACGTAACCGATTCTTGAACCTATTTTTCTGAATTTCGCAGACCAAAAGCATTGTTTTAATAAATCTAAACCGTTTATTAAAAATAACTGTTTTACGAGGTGACCCGATCACACCTCATCAAAAAAGATTGGTCGCGACTCCCATTTTCGTTTTATTTTTAAAATCCAACTCGACCCCGTTTTGTCAAAAAAATGGTGTCAACAGCTTGGCGACTTCGCTGGGGACAAAGTAAGAGAGTCAAACCATGAGTTGATTATTTAGTGTCTTTTTGTCGAAAATTGATAATTTGGTTTAAATTTATGATCCTTTCGTTGCATTTCATTTTTATAGTTTGTGTCATTTTGCTATATTTGCTTTATTTGTTCAAGTCTCTCGACATAGTTTTGCATATTGCATTGCATGACCATGGGTCATACCCTTCTAAGTGGGAGTGAGAGACTACGACTTCGTGAGGTTTTCACCTCCGCATGGGATAGTGAATCGCTTCCGGGATACATCTGTACCTATGTCTTCGTGAGGTTTTCATCTCCAATGGCCATAGGGAAATGTATTCCCCTGAACTGAACTCGATCCGTATGAGCCTATAATGGGTGAGGATCGAGGAATCTGCTGGTTCAGGTACCCTTACTTTAGAACCGAACCACATATAATGAGCCTTAAGAGCCTACCCTAGGTAGAACCATACCGACTGCCTAGAGGCCACCCAAAAACTTGGTTTAAATTTACGATCATTTTGTTGTATTTTGTCCATTTTTGTTACGATTATCATTACTTCGGTTTGTAATTACTCTATTGGTTTGAATTTCGATATATCTCTACATATTGCATTGCATAACCACTCGATTTTACCCTTTTAAGTGGGAGTGAGAAACTAGTCCTTCGTAAGGTTTTCACCTCCGTGCAGGATAGTGGATCGCTTTCGGGATACATCCGTACCTATGTCTTCGTGAGATTTTTATCTCTGTACAGCCATAGAGAAATGTATTCTCCTGAACTGAACTCGGTCCATATGAGCCTATAATGGGTGAGGATCGAGGAATCTGTTGGTTTGGGTACCTTTGCTTTAGAACCAAGCCACATGTAAAAGACCTTAGGAGCCCCCTAGGTAGAGCCACTCCAAACCCCTAGTAATCACCCGAATAGGTGCTCTATTTGTTTCTTTCTTGCTTACTTTTGCTTTGCACTATCTGTTTCATTTTGTTTTGGTTATGATTGCATTGCATTTTCATCATGGGAAAGAGGTGTTGATTCATGTTCAGTTACTAAATAGAGAGCTTGTCATGGAAAATGGGTTTCTTGATAAAGTGGGAGATAATATGGTCGTCCGAATATGGTCCGAGAAAATGTAACGAGGGAAGGGTGATAGTCTGATGAATGAGTACACGACTTTGTTTCGTTGCCCGAGGATTCAAGATGACAGATTATTCGAGAGCTGCTGAACTTTTTTAAAGAGAAGCCAACGAGCATCATGAGGATGAGTGAGCAACGAGTCGCAGCCCGGATCAAGCAAAAAGGGATAGAAGAGAGCCCCTTTTGAAGAGTTCGTGAGATTTATCTTAACACTCGGATGAAGAAGAGGATCGAATGTCTCCACCTGTGAGGGAAAAACCGTATATATATTCATTTTATGTAAAGAGATTTGTTTTCTAGTAAAGTTGTTCTAATATAATTGAACCAAGAATTGAACCAAGAATTAACGTCTCTTTTTGCATTCATTTCATGCATTTGCATTACATTACATCATATGTATTAAAGTCCACCAAAAGATCTTAAAATCATTCCTTAGTTAATCTGAAAACCAACCTACCAACCAAACACCCTTACGGTACTTGAGCAAAAATAGAAGACATGGACAAAAGATTGGAAAAACTTGAACAACTCTAAAGGGGGAGACAAAACCAACTACAATTACAAATGCAAGAGCGGTTAGCCAAGATCCAACTAAATATGGTGGACAATAAAGAGATGGAAGTTTAAAAAAAAAAGAAACGTTCACATCAGTGCCATACATGAAGGCAACTGAAAATAGACTTTGTTAGATATCCACCCTTATAAACTTGGAAGTGTTATAAATAAATCGGATTGCAGAAGAAATCTCTGTAGTATTTAGAGCTTACCTAGAGTAATGTTCAGAATACACTTGTTGCTTTCAGCCTAGAGGCAATAAGAACTCCTTTGTGGAATAGGCTCATGTCTGAACGTCATTATTTTAATGAAATGCAACTTTGCGATCATTTTTGAGCCAATATTCTTTCATTCTTTACGAGTAATCATTTTTTATTCTTTCATTCTTTTAGATTTTCTTCCAAATCAATCTTTCAGTCATAATCATTGTTGACACCATTTTTTGATGAAAACGGGGTCGACTTGGGTTTTGAAAAATGAAAACGAAAATGGGAGTCGCCACCGATCCTTTTTTATGAGGTGTGATCGGATCACCTCGAAAAGTGGTTGTTTTTAATAAACGATTTGATTTTATTAAAACAACAAGTTTGGTCCACGAAATTCAGAAAAATGGGTTCGGGAATCGGTTACGTACGAGGAAGGATTAGCACCCTCGTTACGCCCAGAATTGGTACGTAGTTGATTACTTAATGTCTTAGTGTCGAAAAACTGAAAACTCTAAAGAAATTTAAAATAAGATCCTTAAAAAAAACTCGAATGGCATGGATTAAAATTCAGGATGATATTTGGCAATTTGGTTAAACAAGAAATCGAAACCCAGCACATTAGGGCACGTTCCTCGAATTTCCAAACGCAAAACATTGCCTTATTTTGAAATTTTTGGAAGGATATTTAGCTATTTGGTTGAACGAGAAAAAACGACACCCAGCACCTTAGGGCACGTTTTCTCGAATTTCCAAATGTAAAATATTACCTTACTTTGAAAAATTTTCCTTTTTGAAGTATGGTGTTAATATGCATAATGGAATAATAAATATGATAATTATGAATGAAAATAATATAAAAAACAAAAAATAAGATAAATCAATCATGTATATACCATAGCAAATAAATAAATAAATAAATAAACTAAAACATAAAAATGGACATATAAATAAGTGCATAAATGAACATAAAAACAGAAAGAAAAATAGATGAAAATTATAAAATATAAACATGTGTATGTACATTTTAAGGAAATATATATGTATATATTTACAAGAATAAAATAATAAAACGTATATAGATATAGATATATGTGCGTATGCGTTGTAAAATAAAAGAAAATATGAAAAATATATATGTATTGTAAAATTATTGAATATGAAAGTACATGTAAGCATGCATGTATATATATATATATGTACATATAAACTATATAAAATATATTAGTATGTATATATATTTGTAAAAATAAAAAATAAAAAATTACATATGTATATATATATTATAAAACATACGCTATGTATATATAACAAGATTTAAAATATATATAGATGAGGAAATAATAATAATAACTAATAATAACAACAACAATAATAAAAGATGATAATATATTAAAAATAATGAAGAAAATAATAAAAATGCTAAAAAAGGGGTTAAATCGAAGTAAAAGCACGATATACGGGGCGAAATCGAAATAAAAAAAAAGATAAAAGGGACTAAATTGTGATGCGCTGAGAGAGAGGGGACCAAAACTGCAAATAATCCATAGCACCAAAACGCAGGGTTGAAATGGACCAAATTGAAGCAAAAACAAAATTACGGGGCAAAATTAAAAATAAAAGAAAATAATGAAAAAGGGGCAAATTGTAACGCGTCGCAAATAGAGGGGACTAAGCACGCAAATATCTCCCTTTTAGAAAACACGCGGATCCTCCCCTTGGGTCGGGTCACCACGGTCGAGGCCAAACGACGCGCGTTTGGCACGACCTTGAGTACAAAACAGCGTCGCTTCGCTTGTGGTATTTAAACCCTATTTTTTCACAAAATCATTTCAGACACCCATTTAAAAAAAAATCAAAGGAAACCCTTTTTCTCTCAAAAGGTTCAGCTTTTACGGTTCCAAAATCCTCATTGCGCCGGCCATCGGTCCACCGCACCACCATCGCGCAGACGTTGCGGTGGCCGGAAAAAACAAAAAGGTAAAAAATTTACTCTTTTTTTGTATTTTTTTCAAATGTATACTGTTTTATATATATATATATAAATATGTATATATAAATATAAAAAGAACAGATGTAAAAAAGAGATGTAAAAAAAAAACCTTGAAACTTGATTGTTTATTTCTTTTAAAGCTCTTGTACCAAAATCTCAAAAAACGCCCCCTAACAGATCTAAAGATCGATTTTTTACCGATTTCCCCTACATTTTACAATATACTTGGCTTTATAGCTGAAAGAAAAAATGAAGAATCGAGGGAAAATCTCCTCTTTTGCTACTGTTTTCCTAGCCTGCTTCCATTTCTCTCTTTTGTTGCTTGTTTGCAGGTACACGGCAAGGTCAACTTGCCATTTCGGTGAAAGGAGGGCTGGCGGTGGTAGACATCGGGCGTGGTGTGCGCTGAAGGCGCACATGGGGTAGCAACGGCGCGAGGGGAGCCAGAAACCCTAGGGTTTCTGGCCATTCCAAAAATTTTTAAGGTTTTGGGCCACCGGGCTTTGTTTCTGTAATTGGGCTTAATTTAGCTTGTTGGGCTGGAGCAAATTTGGGTTTTGTACAATCATACTATACAGATAATTATTCTTAAATTCATACATTCTTTGTATATCTTTTTGTACCTACAATAGATCCCTGGACATCAACGACATGAGTGATACTGCCATTGACTCAGAACCTCCTTTTGAGCAAGATATGTATCCAGAGGAACCTCAGGACTTTGAAGGTGACCGAGACTGTAACTGATCTCTTGGTTTGTTAAGGATGAGAGAACAAGATCCTACCTTACAAGGAATCAATGGAAGCCATGACCTTTCTCTGTGTGGGGCACGGACGTCGTTGGGCCAATCTCGCCTAAGGTTTTTAATGGTTATCAATTCATCTTTATGGACATTGATTACCTCACTAAGTGGACAGAAACTGCTTCATATTCGATGTCACAGAGTTGACGGTCAGCAAATGCTTGAAAAAGAAATTATATATTGGTATGGAATGTCAAAAGGATCATATCAGACAATGCATTGAATTTGAACAATCACACGACATCAGAAGTTTGTAGTCTGTTCAAGATTAACGCCATATCGCCCTAAAATAATGGCGCAAAAAAAATTTCCGCAGGGGCAACACATTAGCTTATCGCAGTTTTACTCATTGAGGTCAAGATCCCTTCTCTTCGAGTTTTGGATCCGATCCCGATTGATGAGAGAAGTTCAAAATTATCTGTCATAGTAAAATAGAAATGATGCAAGCTCACCAAAAAGGTTTGCCTCAGAGAATTCCATGAGTGGGACCTAGTATCGAAGTGGATCCTCCTCATACAAAAGGGCTTCAAAAGAAAGTGGATATCAAACTGGAAAAGACCTTATGTGGAAGGCCTTATCTAGAAAAGCGTTGGTTCTGACCAGAAGGGATAATAATGACTTGCCTAACCTTACGAGTTCAGATTCAATCAAAGAATGTCTCAAAAAAAAAAAGGAGAAAGAAAAAAAAGAAAAGGAAAAAGAAAAGAAAAGAAAAGGAAAAAGAAAAGAAAAGAAAAGGAAAAAGAATGAAAAGAAAAAGAAAAAGGAGAGGCTAAGGTGAAAACCCGCAAAGGGCGCCTTGAGACCAAATGGGTTTTGAACTAAAAACCCAGGAAAGGGCAATTTAAATTTTGATCAAAGGTGGGGCATGCGGTAGTCTTGTCTTCTCTGAATTAGCAAGAAGTTGAGATGCTACCTCTTAAGGCATCGACAAAGTCTTCTAGGACTTCTAAACACATATCAAGTTCAAAAGGGTCCTCAAGGAGCTCGGGGCAGAGAAGCTCATGTTGCGATATCTGGGGCACCTAGTCTTCATACTATTTTTATTGAATTGCCTGTTCTTGGAATACTTCATTCTTTTTCAAGATACGAGTCAATTCTTCTTTTATTCTCAATATTCTTGATAATTTATTCATTTCGAGCTATGCTCTCAAATTAATTCCATGTTATCCATCGTTTTGTTCTTTTTGTAAGCTTGTTGCATTAGAATAATGATCAATGGACTAATAAAACTTTCACAAGGGAAGTTTTGCATATTACTCTAGAAGTTTCTAAATAATACAGGAACCTAAAATAGGACTATTGTTTAGAATACACCAAGTTTAAAGGTCGAAATGTCTAGGGAGGAAAAGTCTAAATTAAGACCATCCTTTCGGATTTTGTTGTCCAAACATGGATTGACCAAAACGAAAAAATGTTGTATTCGTGACAAAACTTCAATGAACAAACAAGTAATGATCACCGAGTGATAAGAAGAGGTTTCTCAGAAGAGAAAGTACTACAATTGTGCATAAACATTTGGTATGACAGCCTGAGAATGGTGTATGAGACCAAAGAGATTAAGATCCTGTATCCTTGAATTGTAGTGGGAGAGGATTGAGAAAGAGCCAGACCTTATACTCTAAAATTACAGTGGGAGGAAGATGGTTCAAATTTTATGTCCAAAAATTACAGTAGACTGAACCTTGAAGACTACAGTGGATTGAACTTTGAAGATTACAGTGGGGGAAATCCGATTAAGTAAGAGGTAAGTGTTACCAGCCGAACAAGATAGCTTTCTGACGTGTTGGTAATAAAGCCTTAATGAATAATGAGCAATCACAACTCAAACATTAAAGGATCATTTTCATGACATTTTTGCATTCATGCAAATATCATTCATGCACATCTGGTTAGGAAATTTTGATTCATTCCGATCATAATATTCTAACCACTAGGCATAAATAGGCCCATGAAATGGATTCTACAAGTTATGTTCCCCAGAACAGATCGGTGAAACCACAAACCCTATACCACTGAAGTTGAAGTGGAATGGATTGAAGAAGATTGTAAATCTCATCTCTCTAAGCAGTAGTGGAGCAGATTGAAGATAGCGAATCTTATCTTTTCGAGATAGTAGGAAGCATATTTAAGCCACCAATCCTATCTCCTTGAGCAGCAGTGGAGTGTGTTGAATATTGTAGATCTTATCTCCCTATGCAGTAGTGGGGCAGATCGAAGACGGCGAATCTTATCTTCCCGAGATAGTAGGAAGTAGATTTAAGCCACCAGTCCTATCTCCCTGAGCAGCAGTGGAGTAGGTTGAAGATTGTAAATCTTATCTCCCTAAGCAGTAGTGGAGCAGATCGCATCAAGTCTTATCTCCCTAAGCAGTAGTGGAGCAGACAGAAGAAATCAATCCTATCTGATTGAAGTTGCAGTGGAGCGGATTAAAACCACAAATCTTATATCTCTAAAGTTGCAATAGAGCAGATCACATCAAGTCTTATCTCCCTGAAGTTGCACTGGAGAGAACAGAAGAAACCAATCCTATCTCCCCGAAGTTGCAGTGGAGCGGATTAAAACCACAGATCTTATCTCTCTGAAGTTGCAGTAGAGCAGATCGCATCCAATCCCATCTCTCTGAAGATGTAGTGGAGTAGACTAAAACCACAAATCTCGTCCCCCTAAAGTTGCAGTAGGGTAGATTGAAGCAACAAGACACAGTGGACTGGAAGGAGGCTACTTGAAGAAAAGAAGCACTAGAAGAAGTCAAGATTCGGTGAGACCGGGTAAAATTGGCCTTTCTTTGTCTTTGCTCTGTTCTCGTTACACGATAACGAGCAAAGGGGGCAGCTATACAAGCCCAATTATGACCCGGGACCCAAAACCCAAACACCCAAAACCAATACCAACCCAATACCCACCTAAACCAACCCAAACCTGAACCCAAAATTCAAGCCCAAGTAAGAAAACCCTAGCCCAAAAACCTAAACTAATTTTCAGTCAAAAGGAGAAGGAAACCCTAGTTGCCGCCTCACATGCCTCTGCCACCACCTGCCACTGACACCAACTGCTGCGCCTGACACCTCCGTCAACGCCTGCAAACAACACGAAAAAGAAACAAAAGCTAAACACACAAAGCAGAAACAAAACAGTAGAAAAAAACAGATAAAAATATATGTAAATCGGCTATAAAAGCCTAAGAAAATCGATTGTAAAAAAAAGGGTGGTCAAAAAATATCAACAAAAAAGAAACAAAATATCAATAAAAATAGAGAAATCTTTAGAAGGTTTACCTCTATTTACGTTTTAATCTATTTCTAATTTGTTTTTTTACTCTACCTTTTATTTTTTTATATACTAGATTTAAAAAAAGGGGATAAGAATCTGACCTATATCCGAGTCTTCAACGCCGTGAACGGCCGAAGAAGTTACCTCCGAGGATAGGTTGCCGGAAACCAAAAGGTTTCTTGAGATTTTGGGGCGTTTTGCTAATATTTCGGGATTTTTGGCCTTAGATTTGGATTCAGGGGGGTCAGAAGGAAGGATATGGAGGTTTTGCCCTTTTCCGGCCACCGCGGGTGACGGCGCCGTCGCCAGTGATCGGCGGTCGGTGCGGTGGTTGGTGATCGGAGCATGGCCGGATATGGGGAAGTGTTGAGAGAAAAGAGAAACCTTTGAATTTTTTTTAAGAAAACAGTGTCAGAAATGAGTAAAAAGCAATTTTTTTGACTTTTATAAGGATATAAAACGGCGCCGTTTTGGGCTCAAACCACAGATGCCAAAACGACGCCGTTTCAGGCCTATCCGTGTGTGATCCGACCCGCTCCAGGAAATGATCCGCTTTTTTTTAAGAATGGGTTATTTGCGCGTGCGGTCCTTCCGCTTTTGCGACGTATTGCAATCTGGTCATTTCTCTTTCTTTTCTTTTATTTTAATTTTTCCCGCATGATTTTAATTTTGTTTCATTTTGGTCCAGTGTAAAGTGATGCGTTTTGCGAGGCGGGATATTTACTATTTCGGTCCCTCCGTTTTATTCACGTAGTACAATTCGATACTTTTCCTTACTTTATTTCTGATTTCTCCCCTGAGATTTTGTTTTATTTTCAATTTAGTTCTATTATTATTATTATTATTATTATTATTATTATTATTATTATTATTATCATTATCATTATTATATTTCTATTTGCTTATTTAAATATTAAATATATCTGCCTTACTATATTATTATCTATATCTATTTATTTCAAATTTAGTTATGCACACATTTTTTAAAATATACATACGTACATATATTTAATGTTATATATATATATATTTATACATACATATATTCTTTTTATACATATTTTATAATCTTAAAATATACGTATAGATGTTATAATACATATATGTACATACATTTTATAATTTATATTTATACATATATATTTATTATATTTTAAAATATGCATATATATATAAACTCGCATATTTTTATACTTTTTATAGTTTTATTAATTTCATTTATTGCATTTTGTTTCACTACATGTTAATTTGTTTATTTGTGTATATGTTTATTATTATTGGAAAAGAATGTCTTAATATTGCATTTATTTATTTGTTGTGATATGATGGATTTGTCTCTCCTATTACTTATCTCATTTACGATGTTGTTCGTATTATTTATGTTCACATCATTGTATTCATTATTGTCGTTTATTAATGCGGCATTTATTCATATATCAAATTTAACATTACATCAATTTTTTACCCGAATTCATAAAAAGAGAAAATTTTGAAAATAAAGGCAATACTCGTATTTGGGATCTTCGAGAGGATTGAGCCCTAACGTATTGGGTTCCAATTTCTTTTGTTGAATCTAAATATTCGAGAATGCTCTTTAATAAAAAAATGAATAAAAAGCTTATTATCGGGAATTCAATTCGTTGTGTCCTAACGCATTGGATATGACACGTTGTTTTCTCGAGATGAGGATTTTCCTAAAAAATAATAAAGGTAATATTCAATGTTTAGAATTTTGAGAAATTGTGCCCTAACGTATTGGGCTGCGACTTCTTCATATGACTTAAACAATTGAATATCATTTTAAATTTTATTGCACGAGTTTTTTGGCAAGCTCATTTTTGAGGATGTAAAATATCACGCCCTAGCTCATTGGGTGTGACATTTTCTCTCTCCGAAATTAGAGGGTCTTAACATGTAATTTGATTTATACAAGTTTTTTTAATA